>NC_135173.1:4335000-4580000 GCF_041146795.1 Maylandia zebra
GCCAGCCTAAAAGAGAAAGGTAAAAGTTTTTAAACAAACAAAACAAAAATAATAATACATAATCAAATTATTCTCCACTATGTTGCATTTGTGTGCACGGGTTACCTCTTTGAAGGCCTCCCTAAACTCTCCTCCAGGCGCCATGCCCAGTTGCTCTGTGATGTGAGCTGAAACTTTGAGCAGCAGAATCTGCATCAGACCCGACATCACCCCATTCTGACAAACAGAGCAAATAAATTAACACCCACTTCCAGTGGTCAAGGTCATTCTTTAAGTACATAGTAATTTGACAGTAATACAAGCCCAAAGAAAGTATACAATAATACAGGAAACTAAAGAAGTTAGTTCAGAAGTTTTATCCCAAATATCAAAAAAGTAGGAAACAAACCCAAAACTCTTAAGTGACACTCAACGCTATATTTACACCATACTGAAACAAAGTTTAAAATATCAGAACTTGACCATCATTGCCTTATTTAGAATAAATGTACTTCCACTGTCTTTGTTTCATTATGACCTTTTCCACCTCTCTTCATCTACCACTGCTGTTTTTCACACAACCAACACCTTTCATAAATCCTGACCTGTTTGATAGCCTGCTGAACCTTATCCAGATTGATGTCTTTGGCTTCCTTTAACAGCGTATTCTCGTCCATCTTCAACATCGATACCCTATACTGGCACAGCTCCACCACGACCACGTCTGGCTGCACAGCTCGGATCGTCTGCACCAGGAGAAGGAGCACAGCGGTGTGAAAAATCAAGAGACAAATACAGAATAAGAAAGCAGAAGACTGGAATGTCAAAGCAAATGAACAGTTATGAAAGAAGCAAGCACAAGAGAAATCAATGTGAAAGAACAAAAGAGACAGGTTATGCTTGCCAAAACAAGAAAATAAAAAGAAACGACATTTAAATATGTAATTCTGTGAGTGTGCTTCTCCACACACACAGAATTACACCTAAAATTTCACCTACCATTAACAGTATATCACATTTTAAAAGAGTTTAAGTGGCTTCCTGCTCTGTAACAGTCCTGTTTTTCCCCCTCATTGGCTCACCGTGGCTACATCCTTTTTGCTGCTATCACTGAAATGGGCAGTGCCCACCAGGTATAAGATGCTTCCATCAGGTGCAGTAAGACGAGACACCGTCTCTGGGAGTTCAGGAGACGACTGGCGGCGCTGGGCTCGCAACTGCCAAAGCAACTCCACTGCTTCACCATCCGCTATACAGGAGAGGGATAAAAGTTTATTAAACTGACAGAACAATTAAAGTTATGTCTTACTATAACCATTATATTATGTGAGGGAAGGTACATAATGCACTATGCTAAATTGTAGAAATTTACATTTAAAAAGTACCTTTGAGAGGAATACACTAATAAAATCCTTAGCACGTGCATTTAAATGACAAAAAATAGAGTTCTTACTATTTTACCAATAGAAAGCTACTTGAAGTTATTACTATTATTATTTTAGATTTACTTCAATAATAATGACATGCCTGTTGCAGTGCCCCCCTAATACCGATGCATTCATTGGTCTCGGATTACATTCAGTTTTATTCATTCAAATATTCGTAATAAAAAGTTATGAATGTGAGACAATATTTCACAACAAGTGGTCCCTTAAAGATAAGGAACTACATACATTGTCTCATGAAATACTGTTCTCACAATATGTTTAGAAGGGGGGAAAAAGAAACAACAACTCACAAAGATCTGGAGGTAGACACGGCATTCCGTCCCCCGAAGGGCCGACTGAATCGTCCTGTGAGACATTGAAACAACAAAGTTAAATATAGTGGGCTTATTTACATCAGCAGCAGATTAAAATGTTATTCTTATTGCTCAAGTCAAGTCAGTTTAAGAAAGGTGGGGCAGCTTCACATAAGTGGCAATTGAGAAACAACAGAGACTATGTTACATCACTCTAAAAACTCAGAGGCTGACGCAGGGCTATCTCCCACCTGATAAAACACCCTATTTTTCAGCCAGACCAATAAAACATGTTTCTTTACCAACCTCCGAGTTGTTTTCTTGGTCCATGCTTGCAGCCCTGGGAGCTGTATGTGACAGAGAGCAGATGGAAGTCATTGGCGCACACAGAGAGCGGTGATGCGTTCACTGACAGTAACGTAGACACAGCACAGCCTCACTGACTGCTGACGTTGCTTTATGTGTAACGACAACAGCTGCCGACTTCTCTAAACGCAGTTTAAACGCGATCAACGCTGGCTAAAGTAGTTGCTGCCGCTGATTTCAGAGAATTAAATCAAAGAGGCACCGTTATCTAAAACGAGAGCATTATCAGTAAGATTAGAACAACTGCGCAGTAAAGGAAGAAGCGCCTAGTCGGTGGAAGGTCTAACGTGCAATACCTTACTTCCAGGTGTAGAGCTGCTAAATACTGAACGTGTAGTTACCGAGGGCTCTTCGTTTTGGCTAGCTACCTTTACTCAAGCTATTGTGGGCTAACAAGTCCGCCAGGAATCTGCTCTCATTAGAGGAATTTAAAAAAGAGGATTTTTTAAAAATAAATGCGAATCTGAAACACGAGATATAAGATACTATACGCGATAGTTGTCTATAAAAAGAAAGACCTGTTACTTACTAAGTCGGCCCTTCTGCCAGAGTGCTCTCCGCTAGTACAGCAGCACAGTGTCAGGCTGTATCTGACAGCCGCGGTGCATTCTGGTACATGTAGTCATTGATTGTTGAGACGCATTTTGGGGTATTTAATTATAAAGATAACGCTTTTAATCCTTTTTTATGAACATTTCACACGTTACAACCAAAGCCATATTATCCATGTGATTACTCGCATTAGGACTGCTAAAGGTTTTCACAGGGCAACAGTCCTAATGTGTAAATCAACACAGTAAAATCATATTAAAGCAGAGCTCTGATACAATGTGCTCTCACACACTAGTACTACTCGTTCTAAAGTGCTTTTGGATGCATTTAGTGTGCTTAAGTAGTCTCTAACAAGGGGATTTTGAGCTAGCCTATGGAGATGAAGAATCACCAAGACAAAAGATTTCATTTAATTTTAATGCCCCAGAAAAAAAGGTATGCATAGGTCTACCCATTCTTTAGGTAGGCCCTGAAAATGAGACTAATGTCTTCTACAGTTGATGTGCTGTTGGTTTCTGAGTCAGTGCAGGCAGTTCCTTTATTCTAGTCTGTACCCTAATGTATGCAGCTGCAAGAAATGCAAAAAAAAATAGTCTGTGTGTTTATAGCAGATAATGAAAACCTTAGTCATTCTTATAAAACCCTTATCCTGCTCATCTATATATTCACTTCACATTAGACACTTCCTCAAGAAGCCAACAGAACACAAAAGGTCATATTTTACCAGTGAGTCCAGCTCCCGTCATCTCAGAGCTGCTATTAAAGTCTTCAAAAAGAACACATCACGGTAACTGCCTTTTTTACAGCATCAAAACATATCTGGCATTAGTTTCACTAAGCAGTATTACAGTTCTACTTTGTTTTACAAAGTCACGCTTTCAATGGGGAGTCTGCTGTCTGCTGTACTTTCAAATGGCGTCCAAGTATAGTTAAGAATCGTGTTCTTATGCAATTGTGAAATGGCAGTAATTAGCCATGAAACATGTCATATTTAAACACCCCACAAGCAGTGAGTCATATACAGTGTCTATACATGTACAGCGTGTGGAATAAGATGTTCTAAGCGCATACATTATTGCCACAATTATACTGTGATCTTTTGCATATTAATTGTGCAGATCTCAACAACTGTATTGCATGAGCTACCTTTCTACTTGGCTAGTGGGATAAAGGGACTAAGCGTTATCATGTGATTAAAATACATTTTGTTTGATGTTGCAGATTTGCATTTCTAAAGTGTCTGCCTTTTTTTAAATTATTATTAGGAAAGTCACTCCTCGCTCTTTACCCTGTCTATATACTTTTTCAATATAACTGTGTGACCCTGCACTGTAGCACCCTGTTGAATTATGTCACTGCTGGTTTCATTGGTGGGTGATTAGCTATACACAGTCATCCTGAGACATGAGTGTGACATCATTTCCTACAGTAATAAGCTGGTCAACACAGGTAACGAAACATATATCTCTCAGTTTATCCTTTCTGAAAGCTCAGCTTTGCCACAAGAGTCTTCCCAAGTCACATCTATTCCATTTCTGCTCCAACAATCCTGGAAGTACAGAAGTTAATTGAAAGATCAGAGGTGGCAGCTGATAGAAGGTGACTGGCATGGAGGTTATGTGTGTAGAGTGCAGTGTCAGGGAAAATAATCTCAGTCACGGTTCCTCTTCTTCTTCTCCTCTTCCTCAACATTCTCCTGCAGCGATGAGCTCCCCAGGCCTCTCTGCCAGCCTGTCCCTCCCGCTTTCATCCTCTTCTTCCTCAAAGAGAGTACGATGCATACTCAGTAGCTGGTGTGTGGGTGCTCTTGTTAGTGGAGGTGGTTGAGACTCAGCATTTTCCTTCTGAGTGGAAGGCCCCAGTTGTTGAGGTGAGGACTTGGGACTGAGCGCATCTTCACTGGAGGGAGGGTTGGGGCTAACTCCATTTACATATGTAGTGGTGGACAGGGTCCCTGCAGAGAAGGCAGCGTTGGTTGATTCTGGAGAGCGAATCTTATTCTCTGTAATCAAATAAATATACAGAATAAAAATGGGAGCTAAAGAGAAAGAAAGTAAAAATATTAGCTGGCCAAAGGTGATTGGCCATGCAGCACAAGCATCGTATGCAAGTAGAATGTGTATGTTGTAAATAGCTATGCCCACTGTCCTGCTGTAGAAATGCACTATGAAAGGCACATCCAAATGAAATGATATCTCTGTCTCAGGCATAAGCACAATGAGAGCTACCTGTAATTGCACTGGACACATGAACCACAGTGTGTGTGCCTTCAAGGTACACTGTATCCATGTTGTGCTCTGAGGGTAGAGGTTCTGTGGTTGTGGTCTCCACCTTGGGCTTGCGAGTTGTCAACATATACGGGTGGACATCCAAAGAGAAGTTGCGTGTATGCTTTTTCTCCATTCCACTTACATCTACAATCAGAAAATAAGTAGATCATTAGAGCAGATGGGGAGACCACCCATCAAGAGTGTTGTTTAAACTGTCTCAGTTCATTTTATGGTCACAGAATTCGCCTACATAATACTAGATACATAGGAACATATGTTTCATACTGGTCGGATAGTGCGCCTAACTTATTTAAACTAATTATAAAAGCTTTAAAATGTCTTTCTTACTACATATTCAAACTACCCGATACCTTTTGTTGAAGGATGCTGTGTGCTCTTGTTATCCAAAATAGGTGCAATAATGCTGTCTGCCACTATTTTTCGTCTGAGAGGTTTGGGTTTTTCCTGCTTTGTGTTATTTTCCAGCCGTGTCAGGGTGAGAGGTTCCTTCACATTGGACAGAAAATAAAAAGAGGTCAGTTCAAGTCTTCAACAGCAACAGATGAAGTCTTCTTACTATTTTGCATATATTGTAAGTCCTAAAAGAAAGCTGCTTCTTATGCCTCTTCAGTGAAAAAGGCCCTTATCAAGAGTTACTATTACACCATTTGAAGGATTATGGCCTAGAGTATGTGCGCTCCACTGAGTCAATATTTAAAGTAAGGGTCAATCTGCTTCTAGAGGATAGTACATTTTGCATTCAGAAACATGTTTCCTTACCTTAAATGGTTGAGGAAGAGGATTTGAGGATGGGATCCATTTAATCTTCTTACGAGGTCGTTTGACGACCAGTGGCTCACCACCCATCTCTCGAACCCCGAGGTCAGAAGGATCCATATTGGGATCAATTGTTTGGATCCCAGATTCCCTCACAGTGGGTGTGGCATCATGGTTGGACTGTGCAAGTGCAGCCAGCAGCTGCCTGACTACATTGTCGTACATGAGGTCACTCTCATTGGTGATGAAGTCCAGTCGGTTGAGCGACTTAATGTGATCCCTGTTCTCATTGCAGAACATGGCCAGGATGTTGATATCGCAGAACTGAGACTTCTGCCAGCGTCGCCGCGTTTTAATTCCAACCTTATGGAGTTTGTCGAATACAAAGTTGGACTTGCGTACCACAAAAAGATGCAGCAAATTAACCAGAATGATGAGGTTCATGGTGCAGAGTAGAGCAATATCTACTGCTGCCATGATGCGCTGCAGCTGCACAGCAGGCAGCTTACAGTTGACCCTGAGCTTCAGCTCTGGATAGCTGCTAATGTCTGGGTGCTCACCTAGTGCACAGGTGAACTCATTTTGCCTTTGGCGGGCATAGTAGGTGCTCAGGTAGGAAATGGGTATTGAACTGAGGCAGATAATAGAAAGATGGCGAGCCAGGTAAATCTTGGCCAAAAAGTTGCTTTGGCCTCGTCTCTCCAAATATTTCTCAAAGAGGTTCTGCTCAGGGCTCTTCTCTTTCTCTGCATTCTCTATGATCTCCCTCCTCTCCCGCTCAGTTATGCCCGGCCCTTTGGACTGGATCTGCTTCTCGATCTTTGGGGCCCGGCCCTCAGCAGCTCGATGATAGCAGTTATCAATCTCTTGAAGCAGGAAATTGAGCTCTGAAGTGAGCCTTGTAGAGGCGAGGAACTCCCAGCCCAAAGCAGGAATGTACATGATTCCCGCAAAGGCCAGCAGAGCATAGGGGAGGAACTTGTGCTCAAATAGCGAAGGCCACTCAGCTGGCTCCATACCAGGTTTAGCATCACGAAGCTCTGTCCAGCAGTAGCCTCTTGCATACAGTGCCTGGTCTCGAGTGAAGTTGTGTGGTGTGTAACAGTATATGGACTCCTCTGAGAAAAGTACAAGTATAAAGAATCAGTCCAAACTTTTCTTTAAATTACATCTCATAATAGATTGTGCTGCAAACTGTTCTCCTTATTTCTGTTAGTAACAACATGTTAGTAAGTAAATGACATGTAAGATCAGGCAGAAATACTTTTAATAACATCAGCTCTAAGTAACAATGATATTTATGCTACTTATTTAAAAGTGATATCTGGAAATGGATGCATGTGCAACATTCAGTAACAGGAGTCAAAACTGAACCATAACATGGCTCTGCAAAACACTGCAGATCCTTACAAACAGTTAAAATAATAGCTCTTCTTCAAGCTAAACCTATGACTTGTGAATCAGTAGACACATGTTTCAGTGATTCATTACATTCTCTAGGAAATATCTTGCACCTTTCTCATCATTCATTTTTAATCAGTACTCTCATCTCATCTTTTAGAACCCATTCAACACAAAGCATTGTGTGTCTCTGATCATACTCAAGCCACATTTTGAAACGAAAGAAGCACCTTTCAGGCTCTCACAGAGGAAATGAGAACACCCAGATCACTTCACTGTCCATTATGTACAAGACTAAAAGGTTTGAGGGATCACCAGTTCCATTTAATCTTTCAAACTAAGCACTGTCACCTCTGTTATTATCAGTGGTTATTAGATTTTCTCTTTTAAATAAACATGCATTCTATTGTTATTAGGGATAAGGATAATGTGTGCAATGACAACACTTGTTTCATTCACAGAATGCTAGGCACCATCTTTGTGCTGAGTTTCCTCAAAAATAATAAACTCTTCTGCACATCCACTGACTTGCTGTTTAAACACATAGTCCCAGCTGGTTACATGCTACACAGAGCCTGACTCAGCAATGAACCGACATTCCTCTCTGGGTTTTCACTCTGTCTTCTACCCAAACCCACCCTTGTCTCCTAAATCTGTAATCACTTTCACTCCCTCAGTTCTCCAATCTGTTTTCTTCTCTCTCTGGCATCTAGTATTTCAGCTTTTCTTTTTTGCTCTGCACCATACTGCTCCCTTCTCTTTTATGCCTTGTTTCCAGCTTACACTTCTTACTACTGTATGTATGCAGCCAAAACCTTTCTCTGATCAAAAGCGGTCAGAGGGCAAACAGCTGCAGGTGTGGCTTTAGCAATGAACCCCCCTCTAGCAGCTCACCTGCAAAGTTCCTTGTGAAGACCAGGGTGACTAGCAGGATGGGGATGATGACCGTCCCTATAGTAACAACGCGATCAAAAGGAAGCTCCAGTTTGATTTGCACCATGAGGCCAGCCAGTGCCCCGCCCTTCTCATCCTGAGAGGAACCCGGCAAGATCAGCTCCTTCAGCTTCTCGCCTGCAAGTAGAGCTGTAGCCATGTCCAAGTTTTGATCGAGGATGTTCTGCATCCGGAACAAAAATAATGCACACCACAACCCCCCTCTGGGCAAGAGGGGAGACTAGACACTCCCTGATGAAGTTAGATACTCGTCAAAACAATGCTAGAAGCCACACGTGCCACACGTGCGCAGGAATGTGTGGCCAGCTTCAGCCCCTGTCACCTTGTGTGGAAAAGTAGTGGGTCATACTGTGTGGCCTGTGTTCTTCAGGTCTCAGACTCTTCTACCGTTTCATGCAGCTCTTCTGTTGCAGACAAACAGACATAATGTGCACTGCTCACTCAGCCTCTCCGTTGTGCATCCCCATGTTTGTGTGTCTCTACAGCGTCTGGCCTCAGTCTGCAGACCCTGTGCTGCAGGTTGAGAAATGAGCTGAGTTTGGGGATGTGTTCTTGCAAACCCCAGGGAGAGTTGTTACATGAGCTTGGGAAAGGAGAATCAGTGACCAGTCCTTTCCTGAAAGACAGAGAACAAGTTAAGGGCAGTGTAGTGTGTTCATTTCTATAAAGGTACACCGAGGTGCAAGTTGTCATTGAATGTACAATAGCATATTAGCGTAATTTAAAAGAGCAACAGTCTGATTGATACTGCTTCACACCTTCTTCCAGAAGGCTCTCTGTTCCCATCCATCGTCCTCTTTAATGCAGTCATGTGGCCAGGGATTTCTAATCCTCCCTCTCTGACCAGTGAAGTGTGAGGAGGATTTTTGTCTTTGATCAAGCAAGGATACTAAAGGGCAAGTTTATACTCGGAGGACTATTTTAATTTTAAACTGTTTAAAGCATACTTTGATGAAGCGTCTATTTGTGTTAATACATTAAAGGCCTGATATCTTGGGGACTGACTCTGTTTCAAATTTCACCCCGCTCCTCTCTGGACTATCTGGAACAACATGTTCACACAAGGACGTCAGATGAACCCCGACACTTGTCAGTGACATCAGGGGGTTATCATGTGTGGCTTATCGTGTGCATCTGAGAGTGGCTATTTGAGATTGAATGCATGCATGGTCAGGGCTGTAACTATGGAAATGCTTTAAACTTGCTTGGTCATTTCACAGGAAGCTCTTACAAATTCCCTTCATGTGGAGTTTGAATACATCACCACTTTCCATCAACAATCCCACTTGCTCCTGCATTTTCCCTTCATATATGAAATCTTTTTTTAAAGCGCTCAATTTGAGGCTCAAAATGTAACCTAATATCTTGATGAGGACAACCTTGAGAATGTGGTTTCGTGGGTAAAAGGGACAATTAGCTGCCAGCTTTAAAGCACATGCTTAGCAGTGAGAAGGATCACAAGAAGATGATTCTTTTGAAATTACAGCAGAGTATAATATTCAAGGTTGCACAGGTTAATGCTGAGATCACTGGTTCTATATCTGAAATAGAGAAGAAGATGTCTCTCGTGAGGTATGAAACATTTACTTTAAACTATTTTCTCAACTGCCTCATGACAGTCAAGATTTATTTTTACCCTCAAAGACTATCTCATGGAAGATCAGAGAAGAAGTAAAGTTTGCATAATTTAAATTTAAAGGGGTAGAACACCCATTTCGGGAGCTCAGCTGGAAGCTGCACTGCCGTCTGCGAGCCACTGGCACTGGTCCAGTCAGACAGATTATACTCCTCAGTTGGGCAATGCTACCAGTGTTTAGAGAGGGAATCCCAGATTTCTTGGCTACTACAACATCCAGCTAGAGTTTGGCCAGTTCAGTCAGCTACAAAGACACAGAGCCAGGCTCCGGGACAAGAGCTGAAGGAGAGAAGCTCCATTCATCCATTATTAATTAATGATAGCTGAGGAAGGAAGAACTTTCAGGACTGATGTGATGTCTTCTCACAAATGTGATCAGATAACAGTCCAGTGAACAGAGTTTAGACAACGTTCTCTATATGCCCTAAACAGTGCACAGGAGACGATGTCATCACCCTTACGATTTCCTCAGTTGTGTCAGTCTCTGACGGAAACACCTGCAGGAAGATTTATTTGGGTTGAGAAGATCACCATGCCCTTAGTCGGTGTTCTGCTAGGACGCTTTTAAGTGCTGTTTCTTGACTATCAGTTCCAAGACACTAGAAAAACCAGGGGGACACTTTCACCACAGACATGGCATTGCAGTGAATTGCAGCTGCCTGCAAATGACGACCCCTTTCAGCACCCGCGCGGTGGATAGTTCCCGAATAGCCAGCCAGAGACGAGCCGCTAAACAACATCAAGTGTAGCGATTGTGTGTGTCAGAGGAAGCGAAAGTATGTGTGAGTGTGTGAGCTGCTCCGTGTGTGAGAGAGACAGAAGAGGAGATGCTCAGGATGCTGAATACCTGTATGAACTGTGTACCTGTCCGCACCAGATGAACCACCGCTACATTTCTTGCTCTGGTGCAAAAAACGGAACAATGTGCAAGCTTTCAGGAAAAACAAACAAACAAACAAACAAACAAAAACAAAATTCACTCACCGTCTCTCGTTGCATCTCCCGGCACGGTAAGAGTTAATCTGCAGTGCGGGCGAGCAGCTACAGCATGTATCCGAGGCACACCGGTTTGTTCCGCCTTTCCCCCCCCAGCTCCAACCCTCTCCTCTTCCCTCCCCTCCCCGCCCTGCTTCTTCCTCAGAAACAAGAGATGAGAAACACATTAAGATTCTGTAGTTCAACACATCCCCTCTCTTTGAATCGCAGGATTAAGTGCGCATTTCAGACAGAAAGGCGAGCTAAGATGCTAAAAACATATCCCAATCCATATCCGGATTATATTTATTTTGAAAGGTTTACCTGTGAAACTGCCTCTTATAGACACAGCTCTATGGATTTTAGGATTCTTGGATATGACAGGCTCTAAAAGATAACCTTCTATTAAATATAAATAAGCAGTCCTTCGAAATGTTATTAGTATTACTATATTTAAAGGCTAAGACTTGTCACTGAAGCCTTTAGTATAGGCTAAGTGAAACAAACACCGGCTATTAGTCTACTCAAAGCCCACATTAGCTTAGTCTACAACCAAACCACAAGGCACTGACAGGCTTTTGTTTCCCACTGATATTGGTTTATCCCACCTGCCCATCATCTGTGACTGTGGGACTGCCACAGAGACACGCAAACAGGGAATGGGAAAGATGTCTGTCATTCAAACTCACTGGGTGTGGCGAGCATTTTTGCTTTTTTTGGACATCAACTAGTCATCTATTACTAAATTATGTAGGCCATAATTTCAAGAAGTACTTAAAGGAAAACGACACAAAATGCTTAGTGCACTGAAATATATTGCTTTTGATCACGCTGAATGTCACGGATGAACTTTCTGCTGCAGAGCACAACACTCCTGTACAAGGACAGTTTCATCGATGCTCTCTCTTCTTTGTCTCAGACACTTTTAACTCAAGCCGGTTTCCACCGGTTAGGGTATCCTTACCTCACCGTCTGCCATCTCTCACTCTCTTCTTGGTCATGTTGCAGTATGATAAAGCGTCTTGTTGTGGCGGTTTAAGTAATAATAATAATTATTATAATAATAATGACCTGATGTGATGAGAATTATATTCATATTTGACAAGCCAAAACTGACCAGACATCGTTATAGTGACCACCCCATTTCCTCCTCCTTTATAGTTTTAATATGAGTAAGAGATGTGAGGTGTCTAGCTCAGAGACAGACACAGGAGCAGAGGGATGCGGGAAAATTGATAAAGGAAGGAAATGAAGTTAATAAATATAACAATATGAGAAGGCAATTTTCATGTCCAAATGCAAACACAGGGGTGCTGAAGTTATTGCAATTAAACCGATACACACATAAATTCCACCTCACAGCTTGGTATCAAATTATAAGATAATATCTGAACAACATTTCCATGAAAGTTATTTTCAGATGAAGACTTTTTTCTTGTTCTTGGTTTTCCCAGCACAGAAAAAACCCATTTCCCATTCATAAAAAACATTCAACACGTACACAAATTTACTCTTGACATACTTAGTGCTGATGGCATTTTATTTTGCACAAGGCATACTTTCAGTTAGTATCATTTACATCAGTTGATACTGCTGCACATCGGCTATATTAAAGCAGTTCTCCTGTAAAAACTACCACACAAGGAACCTGGCTACTGAGTTAGACTTTGCCATGGATTTAAATACACTTCATTAGTTTTTGCATTTGTTGCATCTTCCACCATGATTAGTCACCAACATGTGAACGGGCAGAAAACTGTTTCAAATTAGGATATATAAAGAACTGTTTCAATTTTGTGCTAGGGATATTTTCTATTACTTGTCATTGACTCGCATATTTTCAATGCAACTAGCATACAGTGTAAAAATACATTAAATCTCCTGACCACAAAAAATACCACAGTGGTACCAATATGGAAAACACACATAAAAGCATTATCTATGCAAGAAAAAAACACTAACAAAAGCAAAACAAAGTACACCGTTTCAATTTTTTTTCTCCTATCTTTGCTTCATTTTTGTGTATTTTGTTCTTTATTCCAGTCTCCAGTTTTCCGTGTCTTTCCAATACTGCTTTTCCCTCTTGCTCTAATATTCTCTGTCTTCTGATTATACTCTTGTATTTGCAGCTTATAGCGCTTGTTTTACCCTTCTTCTATCACCAGGTCTCTCCAAATTCCTGGATGTTCTCTTCATTGAGCCATTTGGACCACAACTGCCTTCCAAGCTCTGTCTTTGTCAAAATCCTGCAATGCTCCATTTGATGTTTGCTGCTGTGGAGGATGAAAAGGAAAGAAAATATTCAGAGGAATCAGGTGTTGAGCATGAGTGGTACTGTGCTATTTTTGCATGTAGTTCATTAATTGATACATATGCATTTACATGTGGTATACCTTGATGCTATACTCATCAGTAAATGTCTGTTGTTGTAAGTAGTGATATAGACAAGAGCAGGATTTGCACATATGGGTGTGTTTACCTGGCATACCTCACAGTAATGCATCTGGGTCTGAATGTTGTCATCACACTCTGGAGCTCCCATGCGAAGCTGACTTTTGTAGGTGGCACAGTGCACCACAGTGGCTGAAGTAAGAATTGCCTGCACCAGCAGCAGCACCATCAGAATCAGCAGCAATATGTCATAGGATTGCTGGGATACAAAGAGAGACAAGCACATATATGTGAAATTGGTGTAGTTTTAAAAGTAATTTCTCATGATTTACTTCCCCAGCTCCTGTATTTTTGTTTTTAATGACACCAGAGCTAAGTGGATAACTCTTGAAAATACAAACACAACCATATATTTTCACTTCACTTTAGCCTCACTTTGGCTGTAGGCACATCATGCAGGAATATTTCAATAAAGCTGATCACACTGCAAGAGAGGAAGCCAGAGGCTGAAAAGAGCAAAGGAGACGTCACGCTGCTGATGGCAATCAACACCTCCACCTGAGAGATACAGGGTTGAGAGCAGAAAGAAGAAAGGCGGAAAAAAGAACACAAAAAGCCAGTAGAAAGAAGAAATAGATGTGGTATTTAGATGAAATTATACCTGCTCCAATGACATTTTGCACCCACGTGATTGCAAATAGCAGGAGGAAAAAGTTGAGATTGAAAACAAAGTCATAAAACACTGAAGTATATGAATTTCAAGTTTAAAACCAACTCCATGGTATAACAGCTTTACACTGTACTAATCTCACAGATCCTGCAGATATCAGATTATTGTACTCACCAGGCATTTGTTAGGGTATTCTGACACAACATGACTGGCAATAGCACTGGGGAAACACTGCAAAGAATAACAGGTAATGTTATGCGATTGAGTTGCTCGTCAGTCATTTTAAACATACCTTATCATTCTGAGTGGCCACAAGAGCCTTAAAAAACAGTAAGCTTTATTAAGCCAACTTACAGCCACAAGGATCCAGAAAAATGTAACAGACAAGTAGGGACCAGGCAACAAAGCGTCCATGTTGAGCGCAATAATGCCTCCAAATACAGCCGAGATTCCTACAATCACTTCAATTACCTGTTGCAGACATCAGTTATGGATTAAAAGAAAAACATATACATATATAGGTTATATAGTTATACTTATTTATATGCAAGTTTACTCACAGAATATGCTTTAAGGAGCCGAGTGGGGAAGACTGCAGGTTTGATAATCACAGGCCTGTCGTATGACCCCGACTGGAGGATGGATAGAAAAATGAAAATTGTTTAGGATGAAAGAATGAAAGGGAACAAAAACAAACAAATAAACAAAAAACAAAAAAATCGCTCATGTAGACATGCATACACTCACACACCTTCCTGTGGCAGCAGCAGTCCTCTGCAGAGCGGGCTGACAGGATGACAGTGCTGGCCATCAACACCTCCAACAAGATCATCAGGATAAGGTTGAAGTTAATCTGAGAACAGACAGAACATGTTAGGGGGCGAGAACAGAGACGCAACTGCTAAAAGAGAAAACAAAATATAAAAGAATAACTCAAAATGTTTGTGTTTGTGCATCCAAAAGGACGTTTTCGATTCAGATGGATTTACATTGACAGCTGAGGGGTTCAAGACCAGCTTACAACCAAACCAAACCAGGCATGTGGTCGTCACAGCAAATGTTGACACATAGACCACTTGAAAATCTGACACCTTAAAGGAAACATGAGAGTCTAATTAGTATCGTGCTTCGGTAAAAGCTTCAATTAAAAACCATTAAGACATAATTATCTGTTTAGCCTTTGATGAGTTCATTGTTTACTCACTGCAACGTGTCTGTTCTTGGCAATAGCAAAACTAGCTATTGCTGCAGGGATGCCCTGTGAAGAATACCAACAAAAAGGAGCTGCTGTATTTATCTATGAAGACCATTACTGCCATTTTTGACATGACTCCTGTATAAAGAGTGTGAAAGATGCAGTAAGGTATGCTAGCTTTCAAAGCAATATCAGCATGTGATTAAAGTAACTGTGATGGTCACTTACAGAGCCCGCAGCACAGCGCAGGTAGTCCATGGCAACAGGAAACACATTTCCCAAGTACAGAGAGAAACCAGATGTGATGAGCAGACAGCCCTGAGGACACACCGACGCACACACACATACAGCCATGTATACACAATTAAAAGGGTCATAAATGCATTCAGCAGGTAAAACTGTGCAAGAATTCCTCTCTCATACACACGAGCCATTTGAGAAGTAACTAAGCCAACTGCATAATCCTGCCTGGTGCAACAGCCCCACCAAGACTCTTGCGTCCGGTGGGCAGGTGTCTGACTGATAAACACTAAATAATCACAACTGATATACCTGCAATTTACCAGAAATACATAGGTATGCTTCTAGTATGATCTGCGACAAAGTGGGTACTTTTTTTTGCAATAAACACAATTTGGTTTTAGTTTGAGCAACAATTTTCTGGCATGTAGCGTTTACAAGTATATATTAGATTTTATCATATACATTTGTGTAGTCAGCATGATCTTTTTCATTTTACAAAGTATTGGAGACTACTTTTAGTTAACCAAACTTCATTTCTATCTAGGGTAGTGTCTGTATAGTTCAGCTTCTTCCAATGTGCAGCAATTTACACACTGCAAAACTTTCCCCGCGTTGATCCTTGCATTGAGCTGGGTGTGTCTGCTCACACTTACACTATGTGCACAAGAGTATTGGGCCACATCTCTTAATCACTGAACTCAATAATAATATGGGGCTGGGCTTTGGCTCCCTTCCAGTTCCAGTGCAGAGAAGTCTTGATGCTTACCATGACAATTATGTGCATCTCACTTCATGGGAAAGGCCCTTTTATGTTCCAGCATGACTGTGCTAGGTGAGCTTGCTGTGGAAGAGCGTGACTGGCCTTACCTCAACCCCACAGAACACCTTTGGGAAGAACTATAAGGGAGATTTTCAGCCAGGTCATCTATTCCAGCATTAGTGTCCAACCTAAATGATCTTTTGGATGAATGGGCAAAAATTTCCACAGCCAGATTTTCTATGTAAAAGGCTTCTCAGAAGAGTGGAAGGTATTATAGTTGCTAAAGAAGGGGCAAAGTCCTTAAAATGCCTACAGATTTAGAATGGGATGTCCTAAAAGAGCTTTTAGGCGGTCCAATATTTTTGTCTAAATAGTGTAACACAATACACATGCCCAAAATTGATCTGCTAACATTTTAATTATTGAAACAACCCCATCATGGTGTTCTTTCCTTGTGGAAGCACAAAACAGGATTTCTTGTTGCCACTTCTCACTCAAAATTTCAAGATTGGGGCTACTCAAAAAAAGAAATCACCCCAAACTTTAAATCTGTGTGTTATGGACTAAATAGAAAAATCCTGTAGTGTGCTTTCGTTGCTTCCCCTGACTGTCTTTCCTCTCACCCCTATGAGGACACTGTAGAGCCAGGCCCTGTAGCTGAAGCAGGGGTGCTTTAGGGGCTCCGGCTGGGCCAGCTGCAGGTCACTGGCCCTCACGTCCACTGTGTAGCTGTCCCGTTCAGACCTATCCCGCTCCCCTCGGTCTGGCCTTCTCTCAGCTCCCCGGTCACCCCGTCGTCCCAGTGTCCCATTTCCTCTCTCCAGAGTGGGCATGTGGGTGTAGGTGAACTCCTCTCTGGCCGACAGCTCTTCGCGCTGCATTGTTAAAGTGGCTGGTGGCTTGCTTCAGTAGCAGGGCGAAAAGTATGGAGTGAAGAAAACACCCTGTGGGAAAGAATGAAAAAACAAAAAACAATATCACATTCCAAACAAGGACAAGCTCTTCGTCTTCTCATCATGTTTCTCTTTACGATCGTTCCTTTCAACAAGAGGTCCAGTAATTGTAAAAAGTGATGATGGCAATCGGAGCTCTCAGATTGGAGCTTTCAGGGGAAAATCAATTAAAATCACATTAAATAAAGAGAAAGTATGCCATTAGGCTACTAATCATGCAGTGTAACAAAAACACCCCACACCCCTCCCCTTGTTTCTGTCGGTTCAAGCCAAGAGAACTTACTCTACATTCCACTGCTTCTTTTTTGCTTGTCTGAACTCACCTACTGTTGTTTGTCTCGCAAAGTCTTCCCAGTTATTTTCCAGGAAATGTATCCTTCAAGAACTGGAATCATATAACTACAAAGAAGACAGTTTGTCTTTGCTCGAAGCTCCTTCTGCTCCCCATCTCTCTCCCTCGCAACTTGCAGCCTCTTGCACCCCCACTCTCCTCCTCTTTTCCTTTTCCTCTCTTTCTTTCCCGTTACATGGCGTTACTCAGAAACAGTTCTGAAAAGTTTTTTGAACCCATCAAAGCGTGGAGCTAAAACACATGGCTCTTGTGCTGCCAGCCTACTTTGTGCCAAAGAGAGAGCGGCTGTGCATGACAACAAGGGGAGGATGAAGGGGCTCGCACTGGGGGCAGAGTTAGAAGGGCAAACACCCTCTTTACCCTCCTTTTTGCCCATGCAGCCACACATGCACATCAAGGCACTCACAAAACTGAACAATAGGCCTTCAGAACTGAGCACATAAGAAATTTAGAAAGTCACATTCATAGCAAGTAGAAATTCGCACAAGTGCAGAATCAAACTGTTGTTTTTTGCCTACAGTTAAGTGCGTCCCCCTGTTGTGTCCCCCCTCACAACTTCCCTCTGTGTTACTTAGTGTTTCACTGCACTTCACAGCCCACTAAATTAAGATGCCCAGCAGTGCTTTAGAAAAGAGGCGACAGAGACATTTCCATGGCCTAATCACATGGTCCCTTGTGTGACACGGCTAATCTGATGATGGATCATTTCTGCTCCATATAAGAATCTCTTAATGACTCATTAAGGACTAAATCCAATTGGATAACAACATTTTGTGGGTGTGTGTTAATTGTGTCCGTGTTTAAATGTCTACATATGTGAGCACCTCGGGATTCCTTTCAGTCTTTAACACAGCCAAGCATTCTCAGTTCAACATTGTTCCTTGGTGGTGGTAACCATGGCGACTCCTTAACAACTGCTGTCACCACAGCCCTTGCCATTCCCTGCCCAAAACACAACACACACACACACACACACACACACACACACACACACACACACACACACACACACACACACACACACACACTGCAAATACCATGACCACTCAGAGAGCATTTTGAAACTGCCCTTGGAGAAGGCAGAGGGTTGGGAAAACACTGATTGAATGAGACACAAATCAATATCCAAATATTAATATAACAAATCAAAACAGAGTATTATGCTACTCGTGATATTTATGTCCAATGAAGATAAATGAATGTCAGTATTAGGTTTGGAGGGTGGCATGAAAAAGCAGCTACTCTAATGGCACTGCTATTGTCTTGACAGTAATTTTAAATGGATGCATGTCTGCAACAAACGCTTTTAGCCTTTTTTGTAGAAGTGTAAACTTTAAAAGAACAAACTATCGGTTCACTCTAAAAGCCTTTGTTTCTCTTGTTCCTCTTGACTTTTAGGGATATACTTAAGTCTAACAAATTTTTCCACTCTGATTAGCATCTGCCTGCTTCCCACTCTAACTCCATTCTACACCACAGACTACTATGACATTTCAAGCACATCTGACCAGTGCTTAAATTTGCACATAACAATCATTCCCAAACCTCAGACTGCCACTGCCCGAGTTTGAAATGCAAATATCTTCTGCAGCCCACCCAAGTCTTTACTCGTGACTGATGTTGAACTTGATTCTCCATCAACAGCTTTAGATTAAGATTCAGGTTAAGATCCAAGAGGATTAAGGTTTACAATAGTTTACTTGTTAAATTATCCCATATGGAAAAGAAATAGTAAAAACTTATAAAAGACTTGTATAAGATGTGGCCTATTTCATATAGTGAATCATATAAGGCTTATATGATTTACTCATGAAAGTGTCCACTTTCTCATTACTTTCATATATTGTTTTAGGAAGTATCCAAAACATACAAGTTTCATTTATATAATATTTCAAGGGATCTTATATCTGTTTTCACTCTTGTATGCTTTTCATACAAGTTTCACACAAGACAGATACAAACTTTATAAGATTTATATATATCTTTTCCATATGGGATATGTCCCTGTCTACTAAATCTTTTTACATTTTGTAATAAATGAGTATTTCAGTTAACTGATTTTGTTTTAAACGTATTTTTATCCTTCTGTATATTATTGTATACTACTATTCTTATTATATATATTGTATATCTTATTCCTCTGTCTCTCTTGCTACATTGAGCATGTGTATGACAAAAGAATTTCCCTCGGGATAAATACAGTTCTTCTTATCTTATCTTATCTTTTTTTAAACGTCTGCAATTTTTAGGGCCCACCTGCAGTATCTTCATGGCCCATGAGGTGGTGACTGCTCACACTTTGGTTAACACTGGTCTGAAAAATACAACAGAATGGGTGTTCTAGAAATGCTCTAGAAATTTGAAAAACAGTTTCTAATACACAATAATGTATTTTCTTTACCATATTTCCTATTTTCATAACATATTTGATAGCATATAGCTGGACTGTCTTTATTAAAATAAACTTTATTACTCTAGAAATAACAGAGACCATGTTTATTTCAGGAACAGTACTCAAGACCAAGTTGGATGTAGTGATGGTAAATGTGATTCTTTTTACTGAATTGAGTTTGAATGAGTCACTAACCAAAGTGAATCGGGATTTTTGGGTCATTTGAGTCACTGAGTCAGTTGACCAGAGAGTGCAAAAAATGTACATTTTCACTCAAACTTAATTTGTTTCTCTTTTCATGTAAATCCTACTGCTAAGATGAGTGATTGAAAAAGAAAAACAGCTATTTTTATAGAGCAAAAAAAAAAAAAGATTTCTAAAGGGAACATTTATTTTATTTATTTTTATTTTATTAGTATTTTCCCCAAATGTGTCAAATATGTTTTCTCATCTAAATGTCCACTGAGCTGTTCCTTAACATTGTTTGCCAACCAAGAAGAAGAAGAAGAAGCTGTGAGCCAGGAGGGAGGGGTGAGGGAGGGGGTGAGTGAGTGAGTCAAATCAAATCAAATCAAATCAAATCACTTTTATTGTCACATCACATGTGCAGGCACACTGGCACAGCACATGCGAGTGAAATTCTTGTGTGCGAGCCCCACAAGCAACAGAGATGTGCAAACACAACAACACAAACGAGCAAAATACAAGAATGGCCAACCTGAAACTAATAAATATATGTACAATATATAATAGTGTATGCATTTCTGGATGTGTATACTAAATATTTTCCTACGTGTGTGTGTGTGTGTGTGTGTGTGTGTGTGTGTGTGTGTGTATACACATTTTTACAAATTAAATAGTAAAAAAAAAAAAAATAATAATAATAATAATAATAAAATATATAAAATATACAGAGTTGAATATGTGCAAAACAAGTGGCATTTATATACAGTGTGGAGTGAGTGATTGTTTATGCTACGATTCAGCCCACATTGCCCCATCGTCTGCAAAAAGTGAAAACCCCATTCCACCCTCTATGTGGAACACATCATTAATCAGCAGTGAAAACAATAGTCTAACTATGCTTCCTTGTGGCGTTCCATTTTCTATTGGCAAACTCTCCGAATAACTCCTCCCAATCCTTACTATTATTCGTCGGCCTTCCAAAAAATCCTTAACCCCTCTGAACATTCAACCATTTATACCCATTTCCCTCATTTTTATCAATAGACCTTCCCTCCACATCATATCATACGCTTTCTCTATATCAAAAAAGACCGCCAGCACACTCTCCTTATTCACTTGTGCCTTCCTTATCTCATGTTCCACTCTGATACTGAGCCAAATATCCTTTCTTTTCTACATAGAACACTGTCAAAGGAGCTTGCAAAGAAAAGCGTCTGGACTTCTTTAAGTTGCTTGAAGACGTTTCACCTCTCATCCGAGAAGCTTCTTCAGTTCTAAGGTCAAATGGTGGAGAGTCCCAGATATAAACCTAGTGGTGGTAACCCCCCACAGAGGGACAAAAGGACCCCTGATGATCCTCTAATCGCCTGAGCCAAGGTGGGAAACTGGGCGTGGGTCTCAATCAGCCAGAGTTTCGGGTGTGTTCATTGTGAAACCTGGCCCCACCTTATCATGCGAATTCCTGAGGTCAGATGGCCCAGGATGTGAGTGGGCGTTAAGGTGTCTGGGAAGGGATCTCAAAACTGGATTATAGATGGCAGAGAGTTGGTGTCGTAAACCCCCGCCTCTGTTCAAAGATGGTCGCTCACAGTGGACATAGATGGTTCACCCGAAAGACAAAACGCCAAGACACAAACTTAACAATGTGGTGTATGCTGTACAGTGCAGCGAGGAATGCCCAGACCTCTACATCGGAGAGACCAAACAGCCACTTCACAAGCGCATGGCACAACACAGAAGAGCCACCTCCACAGGACAAGACTCAGCAGTCCATCTGCATCTTAAGGATAAAGGACACTCTTTCGAGGATGCCAATGTTCACATTTTGGACAGAGAGGACAGATGGTTTGAAAGAGGAGTGAAAGAATCCATCTATGTCCACTGTGAGCGACCATCTTTGAACAGAGGCGGGGGTTTACGACACCAACTCTCTGCCATCTATAATCCAGTTTTGAGATCCCTTCCCAGACGCCTTAACGCCCACTCACATCCTGGGCCATCTGACCTCAGGAATTCGCATGATAAGGTGGGGCCAGGTTTCACAATGAACACACCCGAAACTCTGGCTGATTGGGACCCACACCCAGTTTCACACCTTGGCTCAGGCGATTAGAGGATCATCAGGGGTCCTTTTGTCCCTCTGTGGGGGGTTACCCCCACTAGGTTTATATCTGGGACTCTCCACCATTTGACCTTAGAACTGAAGAAGCTTCTCGGATGAGAGGTGAAACGTCTTCAAGTAACTTAAAGAAGTCCAGACGCTTTTCTTTGCAAGCTCCTTTGACTACGATGACCTGGATGACTGAGAGCCTTCACAGACATACATAGAACACTAATCTTTCATTTATCATTCTCTCCATTATTTTGCAGACGTTGGGTGTTAATGCTATTGGTCTGTAGTTTCCTGGTTTCGTATCTTCTTTCCCTGGTTTACGTATTGGTATTATCACTGCCTCCTTCCAGCTTTGTGGCAACTTCCCCAGGGCTATTTCCGTCAACAACCTCCATTTTAGACCCACCTACAGACACATGACTGGACAGGCGCCAAATGCAGTAAATTTGGTCCCATGTGGGTTTTGGCCCTGCAACTTCTGATTGGTTGAAGTGAGTGAACATGGCATAATTTCTGTGACCCTATTGGCTCAAACAATCAAAAAGGAGTGTCAATCATGCTAATTGGCCAAAAGAAACCAAAGTTACAGCCCCTCAGATTTTAAAGGGCCAGAGGCCAATTAAACTCTCCATGCACATGGCAGAAAAGGCCCTTTGCCATGTAAATGCGTGGTTAATTCTTCAAAAATACATATTGAAAAAACAAGCATTTTTAGGCCTCTTAGTAAAATTAATTAATTTCTGCTCTTTAATACCTAAAGAATTAAACTGACATAGTGTCCAATGTGTGCCAAAATTTGACATTTTTATACAACGTCTGGATATTCATGTATTGACAGTGCTGTAATTTTTCACTGCTTCACTTTAGAAACATAAATCTTTGCACAGATTATGTTTATATGTTGGTTACTGAATTTCTGGAATTAAATGTGATTTGAGGCATATTTTTAAAAGGGTTATATGCTAAAAAATAAATAAAAAAATTAGGCGAGGATAAGATCTACTTACTTTTTCTGTGTTCAGTCCCAGTAACTTTGACACAGTAATATCTGCTGCAATATTTATACTTCTGATGAAATTTCACAAGTGTTAGCTTTATTTTGATACCAAGATTGTATACACAGAGTCTGTAATTGCAGAGAAATAATCAATTAATTTTGGGCATTTCATTTTCGAGCAGGAAGCTCAGAAACCTCTTTGGGGCTTAAGAGGTTTTAAAGTTTTTTGGCCCTCAGGGATACCACTGACCTGGGGGTGACTCAAATATGTACAGCCAGCATTTAAAGTGCTGTGAAAACAGAAGCATGGTGCTTATAAACCTCACATTAGCAAATTAATTGGATGGGTTCCAATAGGTTGGCAGCTGGTGCTGTAATGGTTGGCACTGTTGTATTGAAGTCCTGTGGCCTTTCCTGCGTGCAGTTTGCATGTTCTCCCTTTGACTTTATGATTCTCAATGTTTCCTCCCATAATCCAAAGACAAGTATATTAGGTTGATTGGAATGTGACCCTGAAATGTTGTCTTTTTTTTTAACAGTTACAAATTTTCCAAGGTGTAGTGCACTGCATGCAGTGTATGAACATTAATTTACATTTTACAGTCAGCTGAGAGACTCCATGAATTAAGCGTGTTGTGAGGAATTAACATGTTTTGTGTGTGTCTTTTCATTTATTTGCACATGTGTTTGTGATGCCACATTAAACTGCCTACCAGCTGCGATCTAACCTTCTAGGCGTGGAGAACAAAATACTAACAGGGGAACCTTTAAATTTTACATCTGACAGAATTATAGATGTCCCCATGCTCAGATTTTTAGGCCAGAGACCACATCAAATAAATCTGAAAGCAAATACATAGATATTAATCTTTATAGAGGAAAGATCACACACATACAAGTAATGCGGTTTCACAATCCTTGGAGAACATTTGATATCGTAACGTTCTCAGTTTTAGGACTAAACAGACCCAAAGCCTCTTGCACACACAATGATGACACCATGTGACCACAACACATTTATAGTGACCCATGCTGAGGACGAAGGTAGTGTGGAAACAGGTCCTCAATGTAATCGTCCAACAGTTCAAACATAAAAACAAGTCACTCCTCTGACATGCAACATTTAAGCATAGATATTTAAAAGATGAGCTTTTTGTTTTTACAGCAATACAGTAACAGTAAGACACATGAGAAAACATCTGTGGATATATACATTAACTTACATTATCAATAGCTCTGTTTTTATGAACAATATTTACAGAGTTACGGTAAAAGAACAAGTCCTCTTTCCCACCAAGTTGCCTAAAGTCACGTGCTTCAGTCACATTACAGCTGGTTGTCTTGTTTGGCTTTAGGGATTAATCATCTCAGGTCTACAGTAAGTGACTGACAAATATACAAATGAACTTGTCTGTACAGGGGCCACATGTGTAGGCAAATAAAAACGTGAGGCTGAACTTCCTTCCTCATATCCAGGGATAAACTGATGGCTTATCACATTATGCTGATGTTGTTTATTACCTCATTACATCGGTTGAATGTTCTCCTCTGAGTTTCTGTAGCCTCAGCTGATCCTGATCAGTTTGACATGTAACAGAGTGTAACACTACTTAGCTGATAGATTTTTGCTGAATAAGGGACACAGTTACAGTCATATATGTTATTGGCAAGTTGTGGCATAATACTGTACAGCTATCGTATGAATGTCATGTTAGTAGACATGTATCAACAAGGCAAACAGACAGACAGACGTGTTAACCATCTGTGCTAACAAGAAGCATTTTAGCAACTGATGAGCGTCATGGAGAGCAAGATCACGACACCTGATTTCACCTCGAAATCATTCATCGCTCAGATGCATATAAATATAATGTCACAGTTCTGATTGCTCTCTGCTAAATCTTCTTAGTTTCTGGGTTTAGGAAACTCAGAAGTTCAGACAATTGATCCCTTGGAGGAGGACAGGTGGATGGACTGGATGCGAATAGCTAAGGTTTTCTCCAAGTCTCGCAGGATGTCACAGCCGGGGCTGTCGGGTGGTGCGTCATACAGCAGCTGTTTGAAGGGCTCCAACTCAATCAGGATTACCATATTCTTCAGAAAGTAACCCTCTATATAGGATGCTAGATCTGGAGCATCGAGAAACTGAAGGACAGGGAGAATATATATATCAACTTTTTCAGAATATCACTGATTTTACGTCACTTGAGCACCACTGCAACACCGCAAAATGCTTCACAGCACAGTATTAATTTTTTACCTTGGTGTGATTGTAGATCTCAACACAAGTGTCTGTGTTGATGTTCTTAGAGCAGATAATCTCACAATGCCTTTGCAGCGCCTCCAACTGGAAAAACTTTGCTGCTGACAGAAGCTGAAAAAACAACAACAAAACAACTCAAAATTCAAGTTCAAATTGTAGTTTTTTTATTTAACTAAAAAGAAATGATGATAGACATGTTTATGATCCGTTACTCAAGACACTAATGATCTAACCTCCATAACATCAGTGTTCCTGATGTGCAGAGCTTCTGTCCCTCCACAGTACAGATACTGCATGACAAGCTGATAAGATAAGATCCATAATTTACAGAGTGCACATAGAAAAGAAAACACAACATATATATTTAAAGGAACATGTGGCTAACATTTACTTACAATGTCTGCCTTATCAAAACATAATAACACTACCTGAAATATTTGAAATTTGACATTGCTGATTTCAATGCATGTGTTTTCACCACATGGTCTGTTAGCTAGAAGAGTTTTGAATCTGTAGAGAATGATAAAGAGACAAAAGGAGAGAAATATCACGGGTTGGTTAACTTGGTCATGTTTTAAGAACTCACTGAATGGAAATAAACACTACTAACATACAACAGCAGGGAGAATACACAAGAGTGGAGACCAAATTAACTGCCATTCTATTACTTCTTTCTATAATATTGTAATTTGCCTTATGTGCCTTTACTTATACCCTACTTTGGTATAAATAAATAAAATAAAATAGAGTTAAAAATCCCTTCAAGATTACAGAAGAAGAAAAAAAGACTAGAGATTCACCTGATAAAGTTCAAAACATCAGAACTCACAAACACATTAAATCAAAAGTATTTTGCTATATTAAAAACAAGTCAGAGTTGGGGTAATCGTATTTAGCAGGACCTTAGGGTTACAAAATATACTGTGTAAACATTCAACATGTGCATTTTAAAGGCAGAGGTTTAAATACCTGTTGGAAGCTGTGAAAAGCAGAACTTTGTGGGCGTAAAAAGGTTTCCCCTCCACCAAAAAGGTCACATCAGACATTTCTTTATTGTTCAGGAAGTGGGGATCTGAAAGACACATGACCAGAAAAACTTTATGTTTTTCTGATTTTCATAAAAAGAGCAAATGGAGTGTTCAACCTAGCCTTGTCACTCGTTCTACACCCAGTTCAGCTCCATGCAGTTGATTGTATTAATAATAATAATAATAATAATAATACATTTTGTTTGTTATTAGTTTTAATCTTTTAACTTTATGCATCAAGCAAAAAATGTAATTATATGCAACATTCTCTGACTTGAAGAAATTTGTTTTAAACCTTTTAAACCTATTTTCTACACATTCCAGCACATAATTTTTTTGTGTGTGTGTGTGTTTACACTCAGTCTTTCAAATAGATGCAAGTAAAACACAGCAGAAAATAAATAAAGTCAAAGACTCAGCGGTCCTGTTGCTCTATTTTCACCTGTAAAGCAGGAGTAGGGTAGGCGGAGGTTTACCCTGGTGCAGGTGTGCCGCAGCGGTCAGTGGAAGAATCTGCGAGTTTCTCTGTGAGTTTCCCATTATGTCGTAGCTACTCGGTGCTTGCTTGGAAGTTTAGGGGTTTTTTTTCGCTGTAAAAAGAAGTTTTTTTCCCACGCACAAGGGACGCTAATGTTTTTGTCACTTTTTATGGAATCAAACTCAAAGTAAGGTCAGTACTTCCACGCTTTAAATGCTGCACGCTCATACTCTCTCCCGCACTCGATATATGATCCATTGTTGATCTGCACACAGCTGTTGTCACGAGCGTCGCACTCGCTTACGTCACTGTCATGAGACATTCTCGCAAAAAAATCATGGTTTTAGTAACACAGCGTTCCTACGGGAAAGTAACGGTAATCTAATTACCGTTTTTTGCCATAGTAATCACTTACTTTACTCGTTACTTGAAAAAAGTAATCGGATTACAGTAACGCATTACTGCCCATCTCTGGTAATAAGGTGTGAGGACGGAACGGTAAGATGAATAGCAGATGATGATCTGAGAGGGCGGGAAACAGTGGCGATATGGAGCAGGTCACACAAATATGAAGGAGCAGATTTATGGATACATTTGAACGTGAGAAGTAAGATTTTAAAGTTTATCCTGGCTTCTATGGGCAAACAGTGAAGCTGCTGAAGAACTGCGGTAATATGAGCACTTAACGGAGTGCAAGTTATGACCCGAGCTGCAGAATTTTGAAGAAGTTGGAGTTTATGAACTCCAACTTCTTCAAAATTCTGCAGCTCGGAATTTTGACCTGAAAAGTTCTATTCCAGTTTCTGAACACTAGATGGTGTCGTGCACACTTTCTAATCTGCATTTACTAGTAAGGGCAGACTAAAAAAGACAAGACAAATGATTCTGATGCTCCTGCTGCGTGCCTGTATGTATGTGAATACACTTTAATAATTAAATGAAATGATGAAGAAATATGCTCACCCAAACGTGATGACTGCTTCTTCTTGATCTCTGCCAGTTTGGGGATGGGGTAAGGGCCGTAACACTGAGTGAAGATCGCAGCCAACTGCTGGCTGATCACTTCATTCTGACAAAACACAGACAGAGTGACAGAAGAGGGTAAGCAGAGCTCACCTTGGATGCATCATGCTAAGCCAGCATCCAGGAGTCTATGTTATGTAAGAGCATAAGCACATACTGCACGGCGCGCCTCTCCCACACAAACAGCCCCGACGCAAATACCAAGAGAGGTTAAACTTCTGCAGCCTTACCAGGCTTAGCATCCACTTCATTCAAGCAGTCGTTCCAGTAAAACTTGTATTTATGGATATTTCACACATTACAAGGGGATCAGATAGATATCAGACTTATTTTTCACACCCACACGTCCTTAGAGGTTGCTGTGGTGGGAAATACAGCGACAGGCTGAGCTACTGTAGGAGTGAGATTAAGAGGAAAAGACAGGAGATTTTCTTACCCTTCTAAACTTTTCACTTGTGTGTGTGCAGAGGCAAAGTGAAGGTAAGGCATGCTACAGCACAAGCCTCATGTGTGCAGTCATCCTGCTTGAATGCAACAAACTTCTAACAAATAAGTATTTCTGCATTGTCTTCAAAATTTTCTATGCTGACAAGAGCGATATACAGATATACATTTAATCAACGTTATCTAAAATGAACTAAACACTAAGAGGCTGAATGAATGCTTCAGAGGAACATGGCAACAGAGTGTCTGGTACAGAAAAGACAAACGGCCTGTACCTTGATGTCTGTGGACCTCAAGGTGATGCAAGCAGAGCCTCTCTCAGAGATGAGGGCCAGTGGCCCGAGCCATACATCAACCAAGACAGAAACAAGGACTGACACTGCAGCAATCCAGCGAAGCATAGCATGTTTGGAGTGTACGAGTATATGAGTATGTGCGTGTGTGCATGTGAGAGAGGTATGCTGCTGGTATCAGACCCATGCACGTGAGTCTCTGTGGCTCTGCTTGTGTATTTCAGTTATATGAGTGTATGCACACTCACACTCTGAAACTGTGCAGTGTTTTTTTTCTCATATCAGCAATGACAGCTAACCTATCATGCCATCAGGGCATTATCAAGATTAAGTCACAGCAGACAAAGCTAAGATGAGTGCCAGAACAAGGACAACAATGAGCTGGGTGAACTCTAACATTGCCTACCAAGGGATCCTAAGCTGAAGTAATGAGACGAGGGCCTAATATGATAAACTGCAACAGAGAGGAACGGGCGTCTATCAGAAATCATTATCATTTTACGTAATAGATATTGAGTAAGCCACTGGGGCTCTGTCGGTCACCGTGAAGCTAATGACCTGACTGTAATAGCATTACTACAAAAAAAGAGGAGGACATGACTGTGGTTTAGTGAAGAGCAGACACTTAAGAGGATGGAGACTAAAGTGTAGCTCTGAAGAAAATGTTCTTACTTTTACGGTAATGATCCAATATGTCGTGACACTTGCCTGTGTTTTATGTTAACAGGAAACACACACAGGGCAGTACCTTGCTGGCTCTGAGGATCTGGAACATAAGAGGCAGGCCATGCGTAATGAGCTCCTCGGTGTACTCCTCTTCCTCAATGCAGCTGAACTCTTTCAGAAGACCCTGGATCAGAGGTCGGCGGTGCTGATGGAAACATGTGCGCAGAGACTCCAGCCAAGTGTGCAAAGTCCATGGGACTCCTAAGTTTCACAAGTACACCAATATGAAATACATTTCATACAATATAAGATACTGTAGAAGTCGCATGCATGCATTTCCAGAAAACCCACCAAGACTCCGTATATCTATGGTGATGTCTACATGCCCATGTTCAGCACTGTGGTACATGGCTTCCTTCAGAGCTTTAAGTTTGGCTTTTCCAGTTCTGATCAGATCCATCTGAGACATGCTTCTGCCTTCCAGCTCTGAGCCTTCTGCGAGAATCTCTTCCAATGACAAGACATCTCCTTTCCCTTTCTCTGTGTGGGACAACAGCTTGCGAAACACATTTCTACAAATCAAAAAAGGCAAAAGAACAAAAGCAGAGAAAAAAACTGCGATTAGACTGAACGGATTTCAGGACTCTATTTGCCTGATTTTTTTTTTACCAAAAATAAGTTTGCATCTCCGGCCCTGAATCAGAAGTGGGCTAGATTTTTTTATTTAAATGGAAGGACTTAAACATGATATGATAGTAATTGGGGGTCGTTACTGTTGTAGTCTGCTGGCAAGTTAAAATAAATCAATGGAAATAGCTGCATTTTGATGAATGGGAGAACGAGTCCATAAGAAGAAACAAAAACCCAGAGGGTTTATACAAAGAGCTTTATATTTGTGGCATGTAAAGTATACTATATTCAGTGGTAAACAGCAATTACACACATGGGCTTTTATACAATTTCATGCAAAATATAAATAAAGATGCTTTTAGTTTTAAAATCCAAAAATACAGCTGTCTAGCCTGAAAAATAACTAGCAAAAACCAAAAACAAACAAAAAAACTGCTGGTTTTGACATAATGCTATATTTTACAGGTCTATATTTCAGAATGATTTCCACCTACTTTGCAAGAACAACCACATAATTTGACACAAAATGAAGTGGAAACATATCATTCAAATGGAAAATTCTCTGCTAATTACAATTTTTGCTTACTGGCAGCAAGAAAGACAAAGACACAAAAACAGAGACCGTTTATACAGATAAGCTCGTAAAGCAAAGTACTAACAGAAACTATTCTGGATCGATTATTAAAAGACAATACAGTATTGTACAGAGTACACTGTTTGCAGTGTAACCCTGTCAGTTTTGGCATTTTGTTAAGCCAAACTTTTAAAATAGTTTTGGAGAGTTTTAAGTCTTAACAATACTTTGAAAACAACAGAAAGACAACAGGAGGTTACTCATGCAGGAAACTGAAGACCTGTGGTGCTAATTTTACAGACTCCTCTAAGGAAGTTGTGTTTGTACATAAATAAGAGTACACAGTACACAGTGCTTGTATGTTTGCTGTTGAAGGGAACATGAATGCATTCGTCACCTACCTGTGCCCATGTGCTGCTGCCAGGCTATAGGAGTTCATATCGCCTTGTGGTGCAGTAGAAATTCCATTGCGGTACATAGTTCCCACCATGGGGTCAGCGCCTCGCTCCAGCAGCAAACTCACCAGCTCAAAGTTACCTGCACATGAAAAATGACTGGCTCAGTTAAACACGCACACACACACGGAAATAATAAGATTAAACGAAAATGAGACCGAGAGAAAGATGAGAGAGAAGCACACGTTTCATCATTTGTTCCACATTCATGGCTTTATTTGTCTTTATTCTTCCAGCCCCCAGGAGAAGCAAGCTTCTAAACTTGTAATTCAGCCACTGATCATGCTGACACTCAGGTGTTGTTATCAGCTGAGCTGCTGACAGCATGGTGTGATACAGTTGGGCAGGAAGATGGGAGTCCTGCTGTGTCTTAGTACCTGCAGCAGCAGCCAGCTGCAGCGGTGTCTCCGTGTAGTTCTCCATCCCATCCTGCAGGGAGCCTTCCACGTTGGCTTTGGCATCCAGCAGCAGCTGCAGGTGAGGATGCAGGTGAGCATGATTGACAAAGAGAGAGAGACAAAGAAGAAGACAAGAGAGCAGAGTGAGGGGGAGAGGAAGAGTCATTTGCTAATGAGTCTAATTTGATGTCAGGATGGTTAGTTTAAAACTGGCTAGTTTAAAACACTGCCTATTATTTTACCTCTTTAAAACAGAAGTGCTACTTTTGGAGAAATAAACTAAATAGATGAAAGTCAAATGTATGATCGTCAATTTTGGCCAACTTTAAGCTTAGTTTTCTTTTTGTCTGCATATTAAAGGTTGCTAATTTTCCATTAGTTTCTTTATTTTCACATTACAAAATTGTACAAATATGTATATATATATATATACATATATATATATATATACATATAGTGTCAAATATGTATATATATATATATATATATATATATATATATATATATATATATATATAAATGTAATAGGAAGCGAAACTACAACCAAAAAAGCTGGAAAAACTCAATTACAGACAATCCAGGAACTGAATCCTTTTTTCTTGAATATTTTAAATACATACAGACAATGTTTCCACACCTAAAGACATGTTCCTAACTTTACCGTATGTAGGCTGTTTCAGCGATATAAAAGAAACCTGGCTGCTGCAGCAAAATCTGTTACTGTCGGCCCAAATTCTGCTTTAGCAAGCTCTGAAGGCTTGAAAGATTTAGCGCCTGGCACATACACTTATGGGATGCTGTTATAGGTTCTTTGAGGCACTCTTCAAGTGTCTTTCAGTACCTCTTCCCCAAAAACCAGAGAACACACAGAAATGTGCAGGTTGCCTGTTATATTTCTAGCCATTTTAAGATGTGTATGATTATAATAAGAATTGAACCAGCCTACATTCAGGACCCTTTCAGGCCAGTCCAGTTTAACTTTACTTTATCAACATTCAGATAATTCACCTGTACTATACTTCTAGGAAGACTTATTTTCAGCGAAAGTAAACTGCTCTTCAAGTTCTTCATATAAACAGATCCTATCAGAAATAAACAGAAGACTTAAAATGACACTGACTGCAGGATATTTGATGATAATAAATCAATTTCATTAAAATTGTTCATTTATTTATTTATTTTTAATGAGATAATGATCTAGACCATCTCCTTAATGAAAGATATTTCATGAATTTGTTACATTTTAATGGTAATACTTTCTATGACTTTACACCAAATTGACTCTTTTTTAACTTCAGGGTTTCAGTTTTCTGATGCCCTCAAAGACCAAACTGTAGCACTACCAAAACATTTTCCGCTGGACTTTAATGATTCAAAATCAGATCCCTCAGAGGGCAAACAGAAATAGTTAAATGAGTTCGATAACAATTAGGCTGCTGTGTTTCCATTTTCCACTTGCTAAACTCAGTTTGATCCATTTGCTCAAAAGTGCAAATTGACTGGAGGTAGCCATGTGCTGACCTAAAGCATGGCTGCACAATTGCCCTCTTTAAATGTGTAAAGCTCATGTTGTATATATTTAGCAACTAGGTCATTTTCACAAATGGAAAATAAAGAGAGAAAGAGAGAGAGAGAGGAGAAAACTCTTAGTGGAGAGCAGTCATCATCACCACTGAGAAGCTTTGATGACAGAAATGGCAATGATGACCAACCATGAGCTGAAGCACAACAAAAGGTCACGATGAGAGAATCACAGGTGAGAAAGAATGTCACTACCTGCACCACAGGCACATGTCCGTGTAACACAGCGAAAGTGAGGGGCGTCGCCTGCCGTGTTTCGGGAAAGACTGAGGGGTGCTTGTGCACTGAGTTTGGCACCTGGGGAAGGGACACAGGTAGGTGGGTTGGGTAGGTAGGAGGGACAAAGGTGAGGGAGAGAGATACGAAGCCATTAAATCTACTGCATGGCCTACGAGGCACAAGACAAGCAGCTGAAGGGAGGGGAGAAGGGGAGAGAGCAAGCTCTACAGGAGAAACTAGAGTAATTAACCAGGAATCATGGGGCTGCAGAGGACATCCCGCCACTGTGTTTGCCTCCTAATGAACACGATGAATTGATCTGTCTAGTTAGGCCTTGTCCTAATGGTTCCACCCTCACTTTTCACCCTCTGCTTTGGCTTTTTCTGACAGCGCTCTGAATTGACCTCTCCCAGGCTCAGCTCGTTGGCCAGGTTTAAAAACTAAAAATGTGACATACACGAGACACAGGAGCATGAACAAAGCACAAAGGGACATGTTTTTACTTAGACTGCTCTGGGAGAAAACGAGGCTGGGATGTCCATTAGATTTTATGAATTGGTACTTAATAGTGTCATGTTGTTGTATGAATCAGGTACCAGCTGAATACAGAAGAGTATACAGGCGAAATACACATGAGGGGGGCATGTGAAGTGCAATGAAACAATAATAGTATTTTTTATTACTTATTGTAGTTACTGTATATTGTGTAAGCTGGCCAAGGTTTTCCTCTGCAAGAGCTACAGTCTATGTCAGACTGAGAAGAGATTCTCTGTTGGAGCAATCTTACATAATAAGTGTCAAGAGCACAAGGTAATAGCACTTGAACCAACACTGAAGTCAATGTAGACTATATAGGCAAGCATTATGGAAATTCCCCTTAAGTATGACAGGTCCTTCATCCTTACATGAGTCCACCTGTCAGCACTTTGGGGACATAACCCTTATCTTCTACATGTCCCTCGAGAACACCATCCTCTGAGTTTGGGGAGATCATCCCAAAGTTCCCATTTGCTATTTTGGCTTATTCAATATTCCATAATTAGTAAGTAATTATGGATCATTTTGGATCGGAAAATTATTAGTTCACTTAAACTTTTCCCACTACTGGAACCTGTAGTATTAGTCCGCAGGGTCTTTTTTTTTCTGATGTCATTTCCTATTTATCATTGGTACCCGATTCATGCAATGAAAGTACACGATACATTTTGAAACAAAATTCATACATAATACATTTCTAAAAATGGAAATACACATGCCTGAAATGAATATTAAAGTGGGTCTTTAGGTTTTAGTCGTTGACAGTGCTTTGTGCTTTGGCCAGCTGTCATGAATGCAGTGGGCTGCAAATCAACTCTGACACAATAGCTGATGGGACATGTTGTTGCTGAAGTGACTAACGGAGATCAGGATCATGAGACCTCAACCGAATGACCTCGCTCATGTCTGCGCAGAGTCAAAGGATGCCGTCACGATTCTCTGCAGACTCTGTGAGGAATCCTGCTTGCTTTAAGTCAGCTGATCTCTATTTTTTCCCGGACATAGAAAAGAATGAGTCAGCAGGAAACCTCTGTGTCACGTTTCACACTCTAACTGCTGAAATGCAAATAGATTTCAGCGTATAAGAGCACAGCAGTGAGTGCCTCATGATCTTCACCTCTTGTACATTTAGCTGCACGACACATGGGAGAAAACGAGAGGAAATGACGGATGACATGTTTGGTTTTCTCCAATTTAAAGGAAAAATAAGAATACAAATACATTTGTTACATTAATGTGTACCGTTATTTCAGTACTATTAATTTAAATTGTCTACATATAAAATGGGCATAAAGAGTGCTAATGTCTGACAAAGAGACTTCAGTTATACTCAGCAGCTCAATCTTATAATACAAAAAAGGTAAACGATATTTCTCTAATCAAAGCAGCCTGGTTCAGTTCTGCTGACTTCTGCTCAATGCCAAAAGCAGAACAGCAGACATAAACGTTTTCTTTCTTTCTTTTTAACCACTGACCTCGCTGTTAATATCTGCTCCTGCATCCAGCAGCATCTGCACCATGGCTTCGTCTCCACGGACACAAGCGTACATCAGCGGGGTCATACCCTACACAAGTAGATGCACAGAGAACGAAAGCAGCTGCGATTTAATCTTTCATTTTCTCGAAACACTCAATGGCATAACCAAATCCTAAAAATTCGCTTCAGGACACCATTTTCAAGCACTTTTCTCAGGGAATTTCTTATCCCCCCACTGAGTAATGTGAACTTGAGTTATACCATTTGTTTTTAGCTACAGAACAAGGCTTAATGCTTGGTCTGCTTGTCTTCTCGACAGCTCAAATTCAGGGTAGAGTTCGATGGCAGCGATATTCTGCTTCTGATGAACATTTTAAAGGATACCACATGAATTAAGATCTCCTCTGGGCCATCTGGGACACTACCTGAGGCTGTCTGACGGACACATGCAGTACAGCGCTCTGTATGTGAAAGCTTCTGCTAAGCTCAGCCCTGAACTGAATGTTGATTTTCCCAAGGAAAATCAGGAGCTACACTTGCAGTATTCCCCTGATGATTTATTGTACTTGAGGTGGAAGTCATGATATAGTGCAGAGCTCTAATGCAGGAAAATATATGTCAAAATAAGATTTAATATGCATAACTGCCTTTTAGCTCAAGAGTCAGCACTGTGCTCAGAAGCGGAGGAACCTCAGTTTACAAAACAAACAAAATAAACACTTCCACAGGCTGTGTGTGTGTGTTCATGTGTTCATGAGAACAAATGTGCCGGTATATGCATTATTAAATATGTTGACTGTGTTTCTAACCTGCTCACTCATGCTGTTGATACCATCCGGCCCTAGCAGGTTGACAGCCTGCTTTACCAGGTCTGTGCGTCCACAGCTGAGCATGCGGAAGCCCAAATCCTGCAGGAACTTTGCCTCAGAAGAGGCAGCATCCAGTTTCCTTGAGGCACAGAAGCAGTCATCCGTTCTGAAAAGCATAGCACACAAAGTGAGTGCAAGCTGACAAGTATTACTGTTTGCTACGTGCAGTGTTTTCCCTAAACACCTTGCAGGTTTTATTTCTTGACACTACAGGGAGGACGTGAAACACGCACATCTTTCCCTGCATGCATAATTGACATGTATGCGTGTATGCTTTTTGTGGGTTCAGATAAAGAAGTTGCCTGCACACATGTTCTGCAGCTCAAGCGCAAGCCCACTCACTCCCGGGCCTACCGAAGCTGGCGGGGCTCACAGTCCACTCCAGGCAGCAGCAGCCTGGCAGCCTGCCGCACATCATCGCTGTCCACAGTGAAGCTGCGTCTGTGCTCGGTGTGAACCACAGCTACACGCACCCACTCCATCAGAGGCGGCAAGATCAGAAATGGCCTATAGAGGGAGGTAGAAGCACACGTAGTTGCCACCATAAACACAGTGAAGTCGCACTTGGTGTGCGCAGGCATTTCACTAAAACGGAATTTGCATGTTATTTTGTTGCCACTGTTAATTATTGAGAAAAAGATTAACTCACTTTGAAGACCCTAAATCAGAACATAAAAGAGGTGTTTAGATGTAGAGAGGTTGTAGACCATATAACTGAAAGAAAATGATCATTTTAATCTGCTCTGCTCTTGTTTAATGATCTAAAGTCTGTCATAATACCATAAAATACTGCCCCGCTGTTGCTTATTGTTTAATAGAACATAAACCCATATGCCACAATGCACCATATAAACCAACACAATGCACTGCAAATTGGGGATGATGCATTATAAGACTTATATGCCTTTAAAAGAATCGTGATGTCATAATGCTGCCAGGAATTACATGTGTCATCATTTTCACTTCACAAGATCAAGTACTGCAGTTCCTCCTCATGTTTTCCTATAATGCTCCGTGTAACGTATTTCAGTAATTATAAAAGATCATTATCAGTTAAGGTAAACTGATCGTGTGTTTGCTTCCTTGGAAATGTACAGTACTGCGGCGTTCAGACGGCAGCAGGTAACAACCATTATACATCATACATCCTGTTCTCTGACAGAGAAGACTGAGAGAGCACACAGGCGTTTAAAGCTGTATTTGCACAGAGCAAACAATCTAGGTTGCATTACCAACCAGGCAAACCCCCCATGGGCTCTCAAACAAGCTATGTTTACTACATATCATCTGGGCTTATGTAATTAGATTCATTTCAAATGAGTCTAGCTCCTTCATGCTCCATGTTGACCACAGCTGAGAAAAGAGAATCAAAACCCAGCGCCAGGACCACAAATGCTTCAGTTTATATTGAGCTCACCTTTATTAAAGTTGTCCTCTTTGCATGTAATCAGTAAACAGCACAGAGAAAACCTCAGGCGAGGTCGTATTATTATTCCACCATCACCCAAAGCCTGTAACTTTTTTTTATTATCAATACATGTGGCAATCATTTTCATCTATAACAGCCTGATTGCTCAGCGTATAAAATGTCAGTAATAACAAGAGATGCCCATCGTTAATCCCTGAAGCCGTGTTCTGGTTTTAATTATGTAAAATAGAAGAATTCAAAACCTCTACCTCTGGCCTTCTCTCCTCCACTCATCCTGCATCAGTGTTTACAACAGCCATATGGAATCCATATGAATGGAAATACATATACAATATGTGTGTTCACCTTTGTGACTGACTGATACAAAAGCAATCTTAAGTGAGTTGGTAATGCAAAACATAATGACACACCCATGTGCTTTATAACTACAGAAGAACAATGACTTTTCAAGACCTTATTATGTAATATAATAGGACAAAAGTCTGACACACGCTATTGGAATGCAAACAAAAATGTTTTTAAACAAACTGATATTTACTTTTTAAACCATGTATCATTTTAATTTTATAACAGCATTTGGACGACAGTAGTAGCAATTTGTTTAGTTTCTTTAAAAAAACTCAGACAGATTATTTGACTGTTGCCAAATCCAGAAGCTGGTTATGTGTTTGTGTTTGTGTGCTCTTTGCGGATTTATTAATCAGTATGTCGCTTTACAAAGGATGTCTTAATGGCTGGGCTGCCCTTGACACACGCTGATTGCACAACTCTCTCATCTCTGCTACTTTAAGCTGACAGGAGGGTCACTCAATATTAGTTTGATATGCTAAGAAATGCAAACCCTTGTGTTTGTGTTTTACTCACTTCAAAGGAGCCTGACCTACAGCCACGTGACATTATTACTTCTGCAGACTTCATTAAAGCTCTGCACAACACCTAATCAAGAGTCAGGAAACGTATAATGCCAATGCATTCCTTCTCAAGCCCAATGGAAACTTTGGTTCACAAGCAGTTCAAGGTCGCCCTGTTTCCATGCAGTGCTCTTTAAAAGTGCAGACATTCTGCAAGGAAACAGTTGAAATCAGAGGGATTTCCTTAATGTTGGGTCCAGAATTGGATTTAAAATGACCTAAAAAAATATATAATAACATGCGCTAAATATGATGTTGGTTACAAACGGTGGAGCTAAAGCAGACATAAGTTGGATATCTGGGACACACATTAACTGATAAATTGCTCCACGACAGGTGATGAAAGTCTGGACTGCTCAGGCTCAACTGTCAGCTCTGTATTCCACAGAGGTTTCTACCAAAGCAGAGGAAATACTGAACATACAGCGAATAAATGTTTCATGAGTAGAAGTGGCAAAGAAAGTGAACACTGTGGGAACATGTATCCAAACACTATGGAAACACTGCCTAATTTTCATGCCACATGTGTCACCGTCAGAGTCCCACAGCTTCCTGAATATAAATTCCCAATAGGGCAGTGGTGGTAATTCTCAATGCAAGTCTGTTCACGGCTGCTCCAACTGCCCCTTCCTTCCACGACTCAGGTCACCCAGAGGGCTCGCTCAAGTAGCCAAGACGTTGACAATTCACTGTACTTTCCTTCCAGAGGAAAACATCTGGTCTGCCATTTCACGGCTTAGCACAGAGAGCCAGAAATACAATAATAAAGAAAAAAAACAGTCAGCAGAGGTGTACAGTTGCAGCAGAATGATCTCTGCAGAAGCAGCATCACCACTGGACTGTGTTATAAGGTGAGGAGGAGGAGGAAGAGACATGCAGAAGCTTTGATTGTGTCTAACCAAAGGCAGTTTCCACTTTTTGTCCCAGTGACTTGTGGTGTGCCTTTATTATTACTACTAAACTAATAAATTGCAATATTTATGTGCTTTCCTGTTTCCTGTTTTACCTCCATAATGTAGTGCTTTATTTTTTGGTAGACAAATAAAGGCTTAACATTGTGCTGCTCACCTGACTTGCTTTTCAGGTCTTGATGCAGGATGACTGAAACTGAATCTCAGTTCCATAGTTTGTTATAGCACATAGATTTTCAAATTAAGCTGACAACCTTTACAGGTATCGAGGAGAATTTTGTATATGTCCTTCTGATGAAGGTAAGATAAACATTCACTCAGTTTTCATCTTGATAAAGCGTCGATCGCAGGGCTCAAAAATAAATCTAATGTCAAGTGTAAAAAACTGCAGTCCCTTAAACAGCCACGGACAGAAATGAACAAAAGCAGAAGAAAGTTTCCCTTTCATGACTCAATGAAGTGGAGGAATTTCCTATAATTTACCAATATTGTGATGCTTTGGGTGACAGGTGGGGGAACTCAGCATTTCTGGTGCTCTGTAGTCTGGCAGGAGCTCTCAACCATCTGTGTGGTGCTGGTTTCTTTTCTTGCCAGTTATCATACAAACAATATGACTTTAAAATGGTAGCCCACAAACCAAAAGGTGAAATCAGTTCAGTTATAACCCTCTTGTTCTATAAAATCTATGCTGTCTGCTAATTCTTGAGGTACAAATCTAGTAAACAGCTTGTAAACCTTCCCATAGGTAAAGGCTTTGTGTGTTTTGACGCTTTAAAGACATGTTTAGACGTTTCTTTTCTTTTTAAAAAATATAGGAAAACAAGTGCGAATAAGAAAAGCAGACTAACTGTTGTGGTTCACTGGCTCCGTGAGCCGCCAGATGCAGTGACGCTCTGTTACTCTGACTTTTTTCTTTTACTGCTGAGTGTTGCTGATGAGAAATGTGGACGTGCATTTCCTTTATTTTGCGTGTTTGCTTCTAACCTCTCGGTTTGTAAGGTAACCTTGGAGGGTTCAACGTTGGGGTTTTCCCACTCCATCTGAGGGCAGTGCATGAAGTAGCACAGCGTGTAGATAGCTTCCGGCGCCCAGAGTATCACGCCGCTTTTCTGGTGCATTGGTGTCCCATTGCTGTGGTTCTTCATATACAGTGGCTGTAGGTGGTGCATAGCCCGTGACACCAAGTCACCTACACACATACACAGACAATACAAACAGGAAAACACAAAAGGAACACAGACAGTGAGAAACGAATTCACGGGTTCACTCAGTAGATGAGAGAGATGAGACCGAAATATTTTAAGCACATGGCCTTTAAAAAGACATCTGGGAATTATCTTTATTCCTCCCAGCCCCCTTGGAGCTCACTCTGTCAGGGGAAATCGAGAGTTTCCATGCACCACAATCAGGAAAAAGACAGGGTTCATCCCAGTTCTTTCTGTGCAGCTCACAGGAGGAGAGCGAGAGAAAAAGCATGCCCAGGACTGCAATGGATGAAGAATGAATATTTATGGATAAACATAGCTACTCCAAGCTATTTCCCCTGCATAATTTGTCAGTACTTTAAGGTCATCCAGTTGGGCTTCAAAACTCCAAACTCGAGAGGGTTTTGCTAATAAAAATCTGAACGTTCTCCTAGCTGGTTTAGAAAAAAAGTAAATAGTTCTTGGAAAAGTATGTTCAAGCCAGCTTTTTATGCCGTGGGGACCAGACAGATGGCCTTTTTGTAGAGCAAATTCAGTTAATCAGAAATCAAGAGCTGGCCTAGAAGTTTCTTTAACAGACAGCCCAATTCTTTCATGTGACTGTGGTTGGTTAGTTATTGAATGCTTACTTGAAAAACAACCCTGTTTTATTACAGCTGGACTCAAATCCCATTTTGCTGAATGCTGTCAGGTTACCGTCGCTTCTCCCTTCCTGTCTAGACCCACCGCGTGATGAGAAAATGTGATGAAATTGTGAAGCAGGGTCGCTCTTAAAAAAAAGAAGGAAAGAAAGACACACTGTGACATATTGTCCTGGCCAGTTTGATAATGTTGAAGGCACAAAAGCAATAGAGCATGATGACACTTGGTTCCCTGTTTCCAATGGAATATATTGTATGTGTGACTATTCGATACAGAGAGGGAACAAACAGCCATTCTCATACACAAAAGGGTTTGTTTAGCATCAAAATTGCGCTATTTGGCGCTTGCCAAGACTCCATTTAGCCTTGACAATGTGAGAGGCAAGTGTGAAAAGGATGGCTGAATGAGGGAGGAGCATTCATGCAATAAAACAATCAACTGTCCTTTGGGAACACTGATAGAGAAATCATGTTGTGATTCAATGAGCAGGGAAAATTATGCCAGGAATGACCACCTCTTGTAGACTTTTAGCTTAAGATTTGCTGTTCCAGTTACTCTCTGTTACTCCATCTTTCTCTTAATTGTACCAATGGGAATACAGATAAGCTGGTAACAGTTCCCTTTGAAGTTCAGTAAGGGAGCCAAGGTGGTCAGCAGCAGGCAGTTTTCATGTCTTATTTATGCTGCTCTGTGACATTTCCTTTCCTGGCTGAGAAGGCTCACGAGGTTAAGAATGTAGATTATTTGAAAGCTGAAAAAGTCCAACAGTAGTGCAGCTTCACGTGAGATCACTGTAGCAGGTGTAGGTGCAGCACAAAGTGGTAAGATTTCTCTTTGGAAGGTCATTCAGAAGTGCGACAGTTTAATAAGCTAAAATGTCAATAGACTTTTAATTACAAGATCCAAGCTTTTAATCAATACCTCATCCTTGGTGATTAATTCTTTATACCAACAAGAAGAGGAGAGGTGGAGGACACACACAGCAGATCCTGCTTCTCAGGTTCTCAGTAATTACCTTTTAGCAGTGGGGTCATGCTCTCCATGTTTTCAGAGCTTTATAACCATCCTCGAATAGCAAAATCACACAAATCGACCAGTTTACAGAGTATAATGGCACTGGTTTAAATTAGAAGGGGTTTTATGAGAGCTGGCTTAAGGTCAGTAAACAGCAATGCAGGACCCACATAACAAGCACCCTGCTCATTACTGCAGAATCTGAAGGCAGTGTAATGTTCAACAGTGAGCGAGATAAATGTATTGAATTGAACTGAATTGATATACCTTTATTAGTCCCATGAGGGGAAATTTCATAAGGCTGCTGACCTATTGCACGCAATGGCGGCGCCATCTTACCCTGTGACCCTATGTGTGTGCGTGTCCAGAGTTCAGCTGAGACAGTGTCCTTCGCCCTGCTAGGCTAAGTAAACAGTCTTCCAGCCAACCCAGGTGGCCTTGCATGGAATGGGAAGGAACAGACTAAATGTAGAAATTCTCGCTGTGCAGCTGCTGCCATCATCACACGTTCTGTGCTTCAGTTATTTGCCACTACGTCGTGATTATAACAGCCGCCTGTGGCCATCTTGCCTCAACAAGATGCTAAGCTATTCTTTTGCTATTAGTTTTGTCCATTTCACAACATCCAGAACTCTCAGGCACTCTCTGCCACCCATAGCGGATAGCATGGAGGGCACAAACTGTCTGTTAGTGTAGTTGTGAGTGGAACTTCTACTCTTTAACTACCTCTGCTTTACTTTTGAGGGGCCATCACAGCACACAGTGTCCCTGCAGTAATCTGTGTGAGTCCGAACTCTGTCATCTTTCAATCTAGTCAGGTTAGTTTGGACAAAATCCGAAAGTAACATTTCTTGCTGTTAGAGGACTTGAGAATTTTTAGTAAAGAAGGAAATATATATGCAGAGGTTTGACATACATAGTTGTAGATATAGAATAGCTTTGAGAGAAATGGTGAACAAGAGCTGAACCATCACACAGACACTTATTAACCTCATTTGATATCATTTAGCATCGAGGCCGTAAAGACATAATTCCAAGGGTTGAGCTGACCACAGAGCAAAACACTTTTAACACTTTGTGCAAAGAAAACCACAAAAAAATAATTAACTTGCTGTTTTATTTGGAATGTGGCAAAACCCCCCCAAAAAAAACACAACCCCAGAGGAGATAAATGAGAAAATCAAGACATTTTCACAGCTACAGGAACAAAATGATCTTTAAACATCAGTGGCTGATTAGCAGAACCTGCTGTAAGTTCTTGGTGGAGAATAGAAAAACAATCACGCTCGACTTAGAGTAAAGACATACAGAAAGAGATGAGACAAAAGTCTAATAATAATAATGAATAATGACATTTGAAGCATGTTTTTTTAATCAGCGACATTAACTAATAATAAAGGACTGAGTACCGACAAAGGAAATTAAGGCTAGCTTTGAAACATGAATGGATAATACAGGCATTATTATTTTAGTGACATATAAAACTAGAGACAGAATAGAGGTAATCTGTGACTGCTTCACTCTTGTTTCTCTGTTTCTAAATTGTGTTTAGTATATATAAAATTGATGGTATGGTTTATATATAGTCATTTTTAAACACCACTGAAGGATACTATTGAAATTACTTGAGTTAATGAATTTTGGAAAACTGTAAGACAGCTTGACCTTTACACAAGTTACAAAATAAATTAAAATAAAACAGCTTGGTGCTGGAGAAATTTCACATGTTTGCATTTTGCACTATGTGGTCTAATAAGGCAAAGTATTTGCTCAAATACTGATTGGATAACTCTTTTCTACACAGCATCATATTAGTTAGCATTCTGGAAACAACTCCAACAGTTTGTTAATTGGTCTGGCTGTCAGTCTCATTATTTCCAAATTAATGGCATTCAGCAAAAAGACAGAAAAGATGGAGAGATTCAGGCTGACTTCTTAAAAAAATGGGGAACTCACTTAGGGAGAATTTGACAACCTTGAGGCTTTAGGATTGATTCAGTTTATTATTAAAACTGATTTATGGAAGGAAGTGTAATGTTTCATATAGTAAAATTCAAAGAGAAAAAATAGTCTTTGAAGCAACCGACAGCACACTGTTACCTTAATCTAGCTTAAATACCACGGACAAGCTTGGCTCACGTAACTCTTGTATATTTCCCAGTATATTAAACTAATTCTTTCAAATTTATGTTTAAGCAGTTTGCACAGAAAACATACGTCTGCTCTTTGTGGTGTAAAGAGTAAAGAGTTTCCACGGACACGTATCCTTCATCCATTGCCACTTCTGTGAAAAGACTAGTTCAGATTTAGCAACACACACAGCAATATGTGGAAAATATCTGAAGTAGGACAGCATGACTGAGTGATCATGACACACCCATAGTCCTAATAACTGCAGCATTTGTGGAGCCATCATTTCAGATATGCTAATATGGCCTTTTGCTAGAAGAGATGAGGAAATACAAAGAGGTAAATCAGCGAGAAACCTCTTAAATTGAGTCTAAATGCCAGTGTGAAAAACTCACACTGCAGGATTCATATTTTTACTGTGCTGGAAGAGCCAAGGTTGGTTTATTCCAGGAAACTGGTTTCAGAAACTCTTACTGTTCTTTCCCCCTAACCTTTTAATCTTTTACTCCTTCATTCATATCTTAGTCTCTTTCAAAAAAATTGACTTTGTGACAGCCTGACAGTGCAATCACTGCTGCTTTTCACAGTTATTCATTTTGTTTCAGCTTGAGCTGAGCGACTGGCTGCTAATCCTCTAGTTATTTACAGAATTGCTCTCCAGAGCTGATAACATTACCACTGGACTAAGCTGTCCTATTAGACATGAGCGGCTCTGTTGTCTCACAGTGTGTTTGCAGTGTCAACATAACAGTACAAGTCCTTGCTTGACCTCATCAATACAACACGGACAGAGGCCCTGCGATGTGGCTCATCACTGAAGCTGCCCTGCAGTCGGAACAGCATGCAGTGAAGAGAACTGTCTCAGTTTTTATTGTGATGATAAATATTTACGCTGGATATACAGAAAATACTTTCTGAGTCTTTTCTTAGTACGCTGATGCTATAGCAACAGAAACAGACCCTTCCCACATTATTTGGCTTGGGGATTGATTTATTTTTACATTTTTTGTCATGCACATTAGGACACAATCTGTGCTTTTTTCAGCGTATGCACCATTATTCTTCTTGACACTGCTGTCCTTTCTTTCTTGCAGAGCTGCAACTAAAGACGCAACTGTTCAGCACTTGAAAAGGAACATCCCGATTCTGTGATTATATCTGATCAAATCAAATGGGAATATGTGCCGCTGTGTATTCAGTGGTTCGCAGCACAGCTTGCAGATGTCTTCAAGCGCCATTATCATTTGTTGTAAAGTTTCCCCTTAAAACAGAACCCAAAGTAGAAACTGTTATGAAAGCTTTATATTGGACCTTGTTTGAGTTCTATAGCATATTGTCCAATTTTTGTGAGCAAAGACAAAAATGTCAAATACAACCAGTATGTAATGCTGAAAACCTATTACAATGAGAGAAAACTGACAACTAAGGCTTATGTAAATGACTTCATGTTGTATAAGCGTACGCAGACAGCATTATGACGCCCATTATTCTTTAAATAATGAGTACATTGTAAGTGGACATGCATTCAATTAACTTTTGGAGGACTTGTCAAACTTATAAGCTAAAATCATTTATTTTAATGAATGGCTGTGGTTCATTAGGATTGCTCCCATTGACAGTGTAACTCCCACACATTTATTTAAATAAGCACACTTGCGGTCAGATTATAATATAGTGATTTACTGATAGAGCGGGACAATATTCCTGCTCTATCAAACATCAGATTATCACATTAGATGATAATGTCATCTAGCTGGAATGTGAAGATTTTCCAGAGCTGAACACCTTCACTAAAAAGAATAAGAGTAAGATACAGTAGTGTGTAAATTTCTTTCATTTCTTTGTGCAAGTAGGGAAGTTGGCGCAGTGATTATTGAAAAGTGTACAAACATACATGGAAATACACATATAATGCAGTTTGTGCAATTCTAACAACTTGAAAACTGTTATTCCTTAACAGTCTGAACTCTCTCAGGCAAGCTTTCTTGTCTTTTCTTTAGGCAGTCTTCAGGAATGTTTCTCCAGGATTCTTAAAGGACATTGAAAGCTCTTCATAGAACGTTGGCTACTTTTTGTTCCATTCTCAAGATGATCCCACGCTGCTTCACTAGTGTTACAGTGTGTTTTTCTATCCAGGCATGTTTTTAATGCATTGGTACTATGTCTGGGATCATTGCCATGCTGAGAAATAAGGTTGCTGCCAATCAGATGCTTTCCGTATAGTATTGCATGGTGGATCAAAATCTTATGGTATTTTTTAAATGCATCAGTTTAGACAAGATTGAAAACTTTACTGGTTGCAATGCAACCTAAACCATGACAGAAACACCGTGTTTTACAGATGGCTGTAGACGCTCACTGTTGTACCTCTCTCCTGACACCTTCCATACCAACAATGCTTTAAACCAAAAATGGCAAATTTGGATTCATCACTTAATTAGACCTGTTACCACCTATTTTCAGTCCAGTTTGGCATACCTCAGCCTTTCCTCCCTGTTTCCCTTCCTTAAGAATGGCTTCCTGGCAGCTACCCTTCTACTCAGACCATTTCTGATGAGGCTTCAGTGAACAGTAGAAGAATCAACTGAAATGATCAGATGCATCCTGCAGGTACAGAGTCAGGTCTTTGCTGGATTTCTTATTTTTTTGTCAATGGCATGCCTTTCAGATACCGTTCATCTGTTTTTAGGCCTGACACTTCTGTTTGGCTTATAGTTTTGGCTAATAGCTCTTTGTGCAAAAGTACTGTTTTAAACCTGTGTTACCATTGGCATATGATGTTTGAGGGGTTTTTTTTTTGCAACAGACAGCAAGTAAAAAGTGCCTAAAGATACAATTCATTTTCTCCAAAGAAAAAAACTTTGATCCTGGAGAACTATTGCTCAAGACTGCTTTAAAAAATTACAGTAAAGCCTGGCTCCTTGTAAGCAAAATATAAAGAAATGAGGACCAGCTTAAGCCTTTTGCACAGTACTGTTTGTATGAAGCAAAGGCATGTTGGATCTACACATGATAATTGAATCAAAGAAGGATAATATGGTTAAACGTCTACTAATATAAATATCACGTCTTGGGCCTGCCAATTTTTTTGTTTGTTTGCTTTTAAATTCCCTTCATGACTTTTGATTTTTTTTTTTTAAAGTTGGCTACACAGATTTGAGTTTTGATGTTATGACATAAATTTGATCATGTCATGATTAACCCATTAGAGCCCAGCACCATTTTTATTGTCAGCAAAACTATGGGAGAGTCAAAGTTGAAACTTTAACAGCAACTTTCCTCAGTGTGCAAAGGGGCGGTGGATCACCATGGGATCTTAGGGGTTGAAGTGGGAACTTCTGCTGTAGGAAGGAATCTCCATCCTTAAGTTGTTGCTAGATAAAATGTCATAAGTAAAAGCAGCAGGAATCACAAAGATAAAACTTGAATTTTGACATGTCCATCACCTCAAGGATGGAGATTTTTCTACAATACCTGTAAGTGATAAGAGAATTTCCTTTTTCTCCCCTTGTGTTTTGGAATCGTTTTGAAAATCGCCTGCAAGATTTCTGCAGGCTTTCAAACCTCAGTGATTAAAGACTGATGCACACACTGTATTTTTAAAGTTCAGGCCTCTAAAAAGAACTAAAGTACTCATCTCAAGCAATGTCTTGTCGTGTTATATGAAGCAGGTATCCAAAACTGTGCTAACATATAAAGTGCAGACTTATAAATATCACAGCTGCAGTTGTGACTTGTGAACACGAATGTGATGCTATAAAAGCCGTACTGTTCTGCAAAGTCTTTTGACAAGATATTGAAATGCAGCTGTCCTGCTTCGCTCCAACATAATTTTAATAATAACAGCTGAATTCAAGCAGTAAGAGTTTTGGGTATGCTGTCTTACGGTCACATTTGCATGGCTTACTGGGACATTTGTGTAGAACAGAGTCATCAGTAAGGTTTATGCTGTAACAAGTCAAAATGTCTGCTGTGAAAAATGTTCACTGTTGGGAAAGTCGGATGATAAGACCTCACTTGCAAATTTATCCCACAGGCGTTGGTGGAGACTGAACTTTTTTACTTGAGGGTTTTTTTTTTTCATTTTTAAAAAACATCTCAGTCAACTGTCAAAACCGAAGCTGGGAAACAACTTTCTATGGCTCTGTGCACAGAAACAGAAAAGCATGTTGAATAAGCATCACAAGCCCTGTAATATTTTTATGGGACACAAACGGCTCCAAAGAAAGAGCCGAATAACCAAATGCCTTGCTCAAATGCATAGTGGCTCTGGAGGGGAGGGGTACATAATAGTTTTCTCACCTCTGCACCTCCACTTTTCCACATGCATGCACTCACACATACATATACGACTCACTCAGTTCAGAGATGCTGCCCACTCTCGTGGCCAGTAAGCACTGTTCAATGGAGCGCAGTTCGGACTGACTGTAGGTGTTTCCCTCTCCACTCTTCCCAGCTCGTTGCTGCTGCTGGTCCCTTTGAAGAGTTAGACCCTCGGGTAGGCTGAGCACACCTGAGAGCGAGAGAAAAACAGATGAATATCACATGTACATGTGGGACTCATGCTATAGCACAGGCAGGCGTGCACGCTCTAAAAAGGGATCATTTAAACTATGTATCGGACACAGTTTTTGTGTTTTTATTGTGGCTGCATTTTTAATGTTTACAGGTTTGATTTTTTTCACCAGTGGTATCTTCTATCTTTGTCATCTGTGCTTGGAGTCCCCCTGTGCAAAAACTGCTTTTTAGCAATTGTATATCCAGTACTATTTGTTTCTGGAGAAATGTCCCTGCTAAATACAATAAATATGCTGCGTTGTTTTCTCATATTCTTGAAGGATTAAAACTGGTAGATTCATTCTAAAATGTCATTAATATCTCATTTTCCTCCTATCATATAAATGGAAAGAACACAAAGGTTCAGGATATTAGAAACTGCGCGCATAATTATTTATATCCAGAGTGAGAGTTTGATTGTGAAAACAATGGAAGCAATACAATGTAGTATTTCTGCCTCCTAGCTACACCTGTCAGACACTTCTCCCAAAGGTAATAACGTGTAATATTTAAAATGTGGTTTCATTATTCACAGCTCTTCCTCGTTCTGTGAGTGATGAGGCAGATTCTCCATTTCGCTCTGCTGACAGTTTCTGATTCCTCTGCAGCTTTGTGCTGCAGCCTTCTCAATGTTCGCAGGGTGTCAACTTATGAAATGACTAAAGGCTGCGACTCTCTGCTTAGCCCTCTAATCACTGATGGAAAATTAGCTTTGGTTTTAATGTCTATTAGAATATTCTTCCAAGTTAAATGCACATGTACATGTGGCACTCATTATTCTGTTGTGCAGGAAGCAGGCAGCTACTTATGAAGTGATTCTTTTTACTTTCACAAGGCAGGAAAAAATGCATGCAAAAGGCCGACATAAATAGTTTTTGTAATAGTTTTTTTTACACACTGACTGGACAATCTAAATGATCATCAAATTAATGCACTGTTCATGGAATATTACTTTTTGAAAAATGTTTTCTAACATATGAGCGCATGTTCACTTACATTTGCAAATAGAAAGATCAAGTGTAGCACTACTAACACCTAGAGATAAAAAAAAACCCCAAACAGCCTTAATAATCAACTCAAAGAAGTTCTTTAAATGTGCTGGTTTATAAAAAGATACTTGTAATCGTAGTGTCTGTAGGTTCTCGGTCATTTAGGTCATGGTGAGCTAAGGAGCTTGGAAAAAAAGCGACTGAACTTCCTTAAGTTTTTTCAAGATGTTTCAGCTCTCATCTGAGGTAATACCTGTAATCATACATTATTTATGATTGTGGTTCACTGTGCATTATACAAGGAATAAAAAATCCTGGTGCAAAAACAGTCAATAAGTCACAGTTGCTTATCCTGTAAACCTAGAGAGCAGCAGTCTTGGCACTATCTAATCTATATCTTTGTAAAACCAGAGAGCTACTGTCAGCCTGAGGGACAAGATGTCATCATCTGCTGCACCAGTGTCAGGTGGTCTTACTCGCTTCCATTGTCAGTCAGAGTCCAACATGAACCAGCAAGACAGAGTATAAAGAAAAGAAACTTACTTTCTGTTTCTGCATAAGGAACCTGTCTACAGGGATTTCTTTAAAACACCTTTGTTATTGCTTTTATTGCTCACAATGTGCCTTCTTTGACATGCGGTTGTGCAAACTGCTGGAAATCCATCTTAAACCATTTAAACCAGCAGGAGGGATACCCTGGCACCTTCCAGCCTCTTACTTTCCTTTCAAACAATTATACATCAGAGTAAATAGCCCATTCAGTGTGCCTACAGGACTCATGACCTACTTCCTTTGATGTGCCCAGACTAAAGGCATCCAGTTGTGATCTAGCACAATAATGCACTACACATACAACAATTATAATAAAATGATTTCAAAAAAGCCTAATTCATTTTAAACCAGTAAATCTTTCATTATTAATTTTATTTATTTATTTGTTCATCTTGTGAAGATGAATAGAAAAGACTAAAGAATTCAATTTGATACTTTTTGTCAAAAAAGTTATGATAATGATAAACATACATAACATGTTATTTATATATCTTTTTTCTCTAAAAAAAGAATACAGCTTTTTAAAGGCAAGTTACTTAACACCTACTTACCATCAGTATTAGGTTTACTACACCAAAAATAGTTTGTAGTAATAAATAAATCTGGTATTACAGAAATATCACAACTACATTTTCTTCTTGAAATTCACAACTTTGGATGGCTGTAAATTAGTCTTCACAGTAAAGTTATACAAAAGTTCTGAAATAAACCGCAAGTGATGCAGCCAATTTATCATCAAGCCAGCAAAAATAACAGGAACTGTACAATATTTGTACAAAATATTACAGCAACCTGTTTATTATACCAAAGTGGTCACCATATCATCTCCATAGCACAGTGATGGAAAAATATGTGTTTATGGATGCAGTAGGCTTTGGTCCATTGACAGTCTTTCATTTACTTCTAAATAAATAAATCTTCTCAGGTCGTAAATAACCCTTTATGGCATAACTTCCTATTATTCTTTCCATCCATCCATCCATCCATCCATCCATCCATCCATCCATCCATCCGTCTTCTTAAACATATTTGTAATTCAGTGTTGCAGCAAGGGCAGAGCCTATTCCAGCTGTCGTTGGTCAAGAGGTGCGGTACACCCTGGACTGCTTGCAGTATTACTGCTTTATCACACATATCTATTGTTAGATATTCACCAACAAAAGAAACAAAATTTTAGTGAATGTCACGCAGAAAACTCTGAAATGGTATTATCATGGCTGCTCTGACTGTATTGTTTACAGTACATTCATCACAGCAGAACAAGTGTTTGTCAGACTTTGTCTCCGTGATAAGTTGCCAACTAGTTTGTAAAAGTAAATAAGCAATGAGATCCATCATTCTGGCTTTTTTAACTTGTGTATAAACATAGAAGTAAAAAAAAAAATCTAACAAACATACATTACATTTGATCTTTCAACTGTCATGCTCCTTAATCTCGTTCAGGGAAATAGCAGAACCAGCTGACAGTGATGGTGGTTGCTCTGAGTATAGACTGAGGCAAGGTGACTCACTGGCTCTTTGCCTCCTAATGCAAGGCACTGTCTAACCTCAGGCAGGCACTGATGGAGCTCTTACATGCCAGGCAGCTCTCTCTGTGTCTATGTTTGCGTGAGTATCTTCCTCCAGATGTCACTCTGTCTTTACACTTTGAATCTCTTGGGAAATGCTCTCAGGTTTTTCAATTACCTCACATAATGTTTTAAGTTTATTATTGTGCATAATCATAAAGAAATAATAGTTGGCAACCACGCTAGGTTATATAATACTGAGATATCCTATCGGGCACCTGCCTCTCTTTAAGTGGGCCGGTTGCGTTTGCCATATGGCAGCTATTCAGTGTTGCTGAAGAGATGAGGCTGGATGATCCTCCAGGCAAGACAGTGTCAACGAAGAAGAAGTAACGCGTGCAGGAGTTCCCATTAAGATGTCACAGAATGCACCTTAGTCATATTCAGTGATAGACAGCTGCACAGACCCACTGCACGGTCCAATGTATTTCATGTTTGCCACTAAAATATATTGAGATGAGACATGTGTTACAAACTCTTAATTCACAGTTTTTTTGTGTTTTTTTTTTTAGATTTTACAAGACTAACTTTTGGATAGATGTGTACTATTGCACTCCTGCCTGGTGAATTCATATTTTTTCATAGTCTGGGTTAAAATAAATCTTTATACAATAATAAACACATTTTAATCTTCCCAGTGAAATGGACTCGCAACCTGCACTTCTCACCCAGTGACAACTTGGATGCGCTCAAACCACAAATCCTTTAAATTCACAGAAATGTACAAGCATGAAACTTTAGTCTTCTTTTCTTAACGTTTCAGCTAGAAGGATTTCCCCAAAATATCACTAAATGTTACCTAAACTGTGAGTCTGTATATGAATTTAAAAAAACTGCAATGTTTGTTGATTTGATTAGCAGTAGTGGAAGGAGTAGTAGTAGTGGTAGTAGCAGTGGTAGTAGTAGTAGTATGGATCTGCTGACTCTTCTCAGGGTTGACTAGAGCAGTGGGGCAGGAATGCTGACCTCGATGTGGCTCCTACCCTGCATTTAAAATCTATTTTGGAGGGACGCACAGGGAAGTGCACTTCTCTAAACATATTTTAGCTCTGCAGGAACGCTGGCTTCAGTTTTTTACATGCAGATAAGGTACAGAGAAAGCAGAGTGGGGCTTTGTTTTAGAAAAAAAGCGCTTTAAGCAATGCAAATGTACAAGATGATCTGACCTATTATTTAAATAGCAGAGTGAGAAAAAGAAAGCAGAAGGGCAGACAGTCAAAAAAATCATACAGGCCTGACATAAACACTCTTTTTGGCTGTAAAAGGTTAATAATGTTGTTACTGTACATGGATCACAGTAGTGCTGCCCCACGCTAGGCTCCATGACTGTTCTGCCAGGCCAGATGGCCACCATATGTATACTGAGCAAGTGATCATAGAGGGAGACATAGCACGACAGAAAGCAGAAAACAGAGCGGTGAAATGTGTTAAAATTCCTTTCTTACTCCTGAAGGCTGCCATCAAGAGTAATTGAACTGCAGAAAGAAAAGGGGCGTAAATATAAAGCTAGTATTTTTTTTTTTATTACAGACCAGGTATGCATGGGTAGACTGTAAATCTCCAGAGGTATGGTTTTGGCTTGGGTTCTCAGGTAACCACAGTATGGTCTGAGGTAGCCACAAGCTTTCAATTTTTTAGACCTGTGCTCACCACACGGGTGTGAAGGAGTTCTGTGAAAAAGTAAATGTACCCTTCAAAATGTCTGGTAAAATTAGGAAACTGGCAGAGGGAACCACGCACACACACATACATTCACACAAATGCTCATTTACAGGAGCTGCAAACAAGTTAATAACAAGTCACGCTGTATGCAACACTGAAGAGCGTGCACACAAAAGCAGACACACACACATAATTATCAGTAATTAAAAAGTCTTAATCCCAGACACTTCATGGGGATGTGATCTGCTGGTAGAACAATGTGTTCAGCTAAACCCAAACTGAATATTTCCTCTTCTGTAGTCACGTTCAAGATACAGTCTGCTGATGATCCAGAATGCAGAATGGAAAAGGCTCCCGAGTTTACGTGATGTGTTGTTCCGAAGGAAGCACACAAGCCTCCTGATGTGTTCTTATACAAGTATGAGTAAACCGCCGAAGGAAACACGTCCCAACTGTGGGTTTAGGTTTGTTTTTGTTTGCACATGATCAAAGGAGAGAGCCCACTGAAAACAAATCCTGCGCCTGTTTCATATAATGAATCTAAAAATGAATACAGCATTACATTGATCCTTTATTGACACCCCTCCTCCACACAGAGGTCATGGGTGTGTTAGAAATACAACAATGATGCCACTACAAGCTGATAGAGTCACTGTCTCACACCTTCAGGGACACAATTAGCTCGTGCTTTCTGAAGCTTCGACAACGTGGCAACCATTTTTTTCACCTTGCCCTTTACAGTGTTTCTGCTTCAGGTGTTAGCGCGATTCGCTCTTGTCTTCGATTAGATTCTTTTGATTGAGGTCACACCTCATCATTGACCTTGTTTGAAGCAAGTCCATTACACACTGACAAATCAGGAAGCAAATAGACAGATTACAATCAATTCAGTGCATTCTGCCTTTAATATGTAGACTAGTGTCTGAGGGAAGCACTTAAATTGGTCTTAATCTACTCTGCACTCTATATATATTTTACCCTTTTGAGAATCTTTGTTGCTAATTGTTTTGGTTTTACATGTCACAGTTTTAATGGTTCATTCACTCCCCACAACTGTTTTCATTCCCAATGAATAACCACCACACGTTTGCATGCTTCCCTTAAATGAATGGTGATATCTATCATCACTCCTTCTCTTCCAAGATTATGGCAATTGCTCACAATTAGCAAATGAATCTTTAAGTCACTTAAGTTAAATCAAATCAAATTTTAATCAGTTTTGAAGAAATGTTCTCAAGTTGTTCAAGGGAACAACTCGGGGCGATCGTGGCTCAAGAGTTGGGAGTTCGCCTTGAAATCGGAAGGTTGCCAGTTCGAGACCCAGCTCTGACAGTCTCGGTCGTTGTGTCCTTGAGCAAGACACTTCACCCGTTGCCTACTGGTGGTGGTCAGAGGGCCCGGTGGCACCAGTGTCCGGCAGCCTCGCCTCTGTCAGTGCGCCACCAGGGCAGCTGTGGCTACAATGTAGCTTCATCACCAGTGTGTAAATGAATGGGTGACTGACTGAATGTAGAATGTAGCTTTGGGGTCCTTAGGGACTAAGTAAAGCGCTATACAAATGCAGGCCGTTTACCATATTGCATTCACAATAAAGGAACATTTGGCCTACAGGCCAACCTGAAAACCTCTAGCCTAGGCTGCTGCAGGTACACTCTGATAAACTTGTTGGATGCTTTCTGTAAATCTCTAAAAGAAAATGAGAAAAAAGGGAGATTTTTGAAGGTAAAGGCCTAGATATTTTCCTCTGGAGCTAACGGACAGAAAAATAGACCCCAAAAATTGATTCTAATGGAGACAGAATAGTGAACTTAAGTTTGCAAGTGGTCAAAATGAAACCAGGTCTTTTAAAAGTACAAATGGGCAACCATTCGCTAAAACTTTTAATTTAAATGCAATATCTTTTAAGTTTATAGCTATAAATATGAAGTGTTTTTCTCAGCTGTAGTGCATTTTTCCACTATAATTACATATCATTTAATGAAGAAATTGCACATTAATGCAAATTAATTCAAATCTATCTCTCATGTTGGGTGCCATTAAAAGAAATACTGGAAAAACATGGACATCAAATTTTTAATATAAATTCACTTAAACACAGATAATCTGAATTTCAAATTTCTCACTAATATTTTCCACATTTATTTACTACAGCTCGTTAAGCTCTTATACTGACTATTCAGCCATTAACTGGGCTAGCTTTTGTAAGACTCTCCTTTATTAGTAGTATCTGGTAGTAAGTATCTTCTTTTTGCTTTTTGTTTTTACAATTTAGACATCAAAATTGTAGAAATCTCACGTCTTGTAAACAGTAAACTTAATTGAGCAGCATAACAAAAACTGAATGAACTATGGATAATAAATCTGTAATTATTTTATTTTATTTTATTTTTTGCCTGTCCCTTTTGGTTCTTTTGCCATCAGAATTATTTATTTTTTTATTTTCACTTGCTAGATACGGGACAGACTTGAATGAGGAAAAGAAAAGGGAGAAAGGAAGAGGGGGAAAAAACAGCGGAGAGGAGGGACGGGGATAAAGGGCAAAAAAACAAAAACCAACTAAATAAGTAGACAAAAAAAATACATCTATCAATCACCTGGATCACCTGTTGAGAAAGAAAAAAGAAAACAAGCAGAAGAAAACGAGAGCAATACAATAAACAACATCACGATGATATATGGGAATATAACAGTAAATACTAAATATTAAACATTATTGTGCAGCACATAAGTCCGACAGCGCACAGTGTGCTTTCAGGTAGGAGCCAATAAGGGTGTAGTTTGTGTGTGTGAGCACCCATGTGTACACCTGTGAGCATGAGCACGCTTGTATTAAAAGGTTCCTTCATGTAATGATCAGCTAGAGGGTGTGGGGGGGCCACAGCCCCGTCCTCCAGGGCACGAAGCAGGTATGGAGGAGATCAAAACTCCAGACATCCAGAGGCCCCCAGAACACAAGAGACCAAGGGAGACCAACAGAGGGGCAGCTGCGCCACTGTCCCAGAAAGAGCTGAGGAGAGTCCCAGAATCTGCAATTTTTAAGGAATAAATGCCGGCTTTCTCAAGATAGTGCCTGCGAAATTGCTGCAAATAGCAACACACAGGAACTAAGAGCTAAAAAAGGAAACAGAGAGTAACATACCATAGAAGTAAACAAAAAAATCACAAACCCTACACCCAAAGTCACACGCACACGCACACACACACACACACACACACACACACACACACACACACACACACACACACACACACACACACACACACACAGAGGACTTGTGACGGGTGACCGACACACAACAAGGGCACAACTAGAATTATGCAATCTTCTCCAATCAAAGAGAAACCAGCACTGCCTGCTGGCTGTGTGTTATTCCACCCTGAGGTAGTGCTGCTTTCACTATTATTTCTCTCTTTTCATCTCATTTCTTCTGTCAAGGGTAATAAGTCTGTGTGTAATATCCGTGAGTTGCACGCTTCCCGCAGGATGCTTTCCAGACAACACTGGCAATCAGCAGCAGGGAAAAATCTGAAGTCACTGAGCCGTAATCTCTCCGCTCGTCCTGCACTGCTTCTCTACAAGCATTTGGGAGAGTCCTAAAAATAAGTGCAATGGTATTTTCCTTCTTGCCGTTACCTCACATAATCTGATGTAGGTAGGAATTTAAGGGGGAAAAAAATGAAATCTCCTGCACGCAGTCAAAATAAAAAAAGAGAGCACATATGAATTATGCAGAAAAAAAAGAGAAGACTCTGAATTTTCAACAAATACATGAAGCAGTCATGCTAAATGCAACAGTGTTCTAAAGTAATTGCTCATTTAGCACCGAGGGCACTGGAGTAATTAAAGGATATGACTAATGTCATAAAATGAGATTTGCTGCGAGGGGATTTTTCCCTTTGGGTCATTTTTAAATGGGATGACATCATATGGAGCTGCTTGTAAACATTTGGAGCTTTTAAGTGAAAAAGGCTCTTGGACATTAAAATTCCATAAATGTGAAGCAAAGCCCAAAGTAGATAAGACAGTAAGTGCTTCAGGCAGCAAAGGTGCAGTCACTGCCTGTGTGCAATATATGCACAGTTCAATGTTTATTTCTGTCCATGAGTGTCTGCATCACATGTGTGTGTCTCAGTCTGACTGCATGTGTCTGTTATGTGCGTGTACCTATGAGATGAAGGTTTCCCAGGAAGTGCTTGGCACATATTTAGATTACTGGTCAGGATAGGAAGAACTCAACTCTGTTTGCAGATATGAATCTACACTTAATCCCAGTAACATGCAACAAACATGGCATTTCCAATAAGGAGGCAGAGAGCATGATTCAACGTATTCTAGGCAATACATTAGACACGGCGATGGATGTAAGGACAAGTGACGAATGATGACATCGGGATTTGTAATCCACAGGGACGCTGTATACATCAGTGGATGATGTATAGGAGAAATTATATTTGAAATGTCATCACGGAGACACGGGGCAGCTGTGGTAATATTTTTACTGTTAATAAATTCCATGAAGAGACCAGAGTCAACAATCATCCCGCTGAAAATGAGCAGTTTATTTTGACTCAACACAGAGGTTCAGCTGCTATAAAACAGAACTTGAACATTTCAAATGTGAAAACATTCCCCCTACACTTTTACACCTGCCTGAGTAACACTTGATGACAACTACAGTTCACAGTGGTTAAAAGGAAAATATTAAGCCTCATTTTAAACTATATGTTTGTGATTTGTTTTAGCTCCACAGCCCGTCATGGTTTTTGCATTGTTGTCATGTTTTACTTTAAAATATTTCTTTTCCTATTTTGTAATTTTTGTTGTTTGTTTTGCCTGCATCACCTGTGTTCTCCACCTGTTTCCTCTTCCCAATCCCACTGTGGCAGATTGTTATGCTCAGTTATTTCCCCAAGTCTTGTACTGCCCTCTGCATTCCCGGTGTTTTCTTTTGGACTTTCTAGCATTACTGTTGATCTCTTTGTGTTAGCTCTTTTGGATTGTTCCATGGCCTGTTCCTTTTTTGGAATCATGTTCCTCGCTGGTAGCTTCATGTTTTTGACCTCTCAAAATACAGATTTGGATTTTGCATTTTTAGCTTTACCTTTGAGTGTCTTTCATTTGGGTCATTTTCCTTTGAAATGTTTTTGGGGGGCTTTCTACAAAGTTACAGTACTTTTATTGTTTGACTCCTCATTACACAATCACAGGGTTTCCTGTGATTGTAACTAGCCCACCCTCAGCAGAGATGATGTGAGTTTATGAAAAAAGCAGCATCATACAACAGCAGGATTGTTGATCATCTATAAAGTGAGTTGTTTATACAACTAGAGCCACTTCATCAATTCCCTGCTGGTTAAAAGACTTATTTCAGCTTCAGCCTTTGTGCTCTTTAATGGTTCAAAAAACAGAATTCAAATGTAGCGCTCAGTTCCAGAAAACTGATTGGTCAATAGGCAGTGATTTCATGCCTGTTGATCTCTAATAGATAACCTGCTCCACAGTTAGATTCGCAGCAAGTTACCGTGCCAATAAATCCAGGTAAGACAGCATTAGTACTACTGAAGTCACAGGGTGAACCCTGAAGTTAACTGGGTAAGATGAAATCTTGCTTTGCAGTACAGTCCTCTCGTTTGATAACATGTGGAACACATGACGTCACTTCATAATGAGTAATTCTAGTTTGGGTGTGTAGGCACCCACTTAGTTTTTCCACCTGTAATGCACCCTGTACCCTGTAGATCAGCAAGGAAGATAACACTACTGGGGTGTCCCCTTCAACGTCTACAAATATTATTTTCACACAATCCTTGGCTCTCAAAGTGCAGAGAATACCATATAACATTCTCTGTGCAATTGTCATATTTTTTAATCATAGAAATTTCATATTTCTTACTTGTTGTGAGGCAGGGGTGCTGCCATTGCAGAGGTTTTTGAAGGTATATTTTACAGGCCACTGTTGAAACAAATAAGCTTGAAGCTGAGGGCCACAGTCTGGTGAAGTCAGAACATATTGTGAGGCTGAATAATATGTTGTCAGTTTTGGCCTTTTCTGGGTTTTATTAACAATGTGAATAATACAGAATAACACCTGCGTTATGCTTCCTCTACTTCTCCTGTGGAGCACAGTTTGTTTTGTGCTTCCAACACAGACCACTTGGTCATCTGAATCCAGTGATTGGTTAGGTTTATTTGTTGTTGTTTGTGTCGACATCTTAAATGTTAAGACACAAATTTACACCTAAAGGTTACTCTATGTGTGATGTCCAATCATTACCACCACGGAACTGCTGGCCACAAAATTTATCTCTATTTTTATCCCTTGCTCCTCCCAGGAGTCTCATGTCTGAAAACTGGCGGAAATAATCTGATAACTGCTGCCATCCCAGCAGACAAGCTAGACCCCTGCCATCTTGTGCGTCACTACAGAGACACGTCTATGGCATGTCCTGTTCCCTCATACCCGATTTATGCCAGTTTATTATATTTACGGTCGACAGATGAGTCAGTTATCAGCCACCTGCATGATAACATCCTGCACAGTGTACACTACGACGGTCTTCTTACTCTGCTCTTATTCTTCTGAGGATAAAAATGCAATGTCACAGTGGTGTGTGTGTGTGTGTGTGTGTGTGTGTGTGTGTGTTTAACTTTATCTCTTGACACAAGTGTGTAAGTTTGAATGTTTATGGTTTTGCAAGCCTTCTTTTAAAACCTTCCAACACAGCAGATATGGCAATCGGGCAATCGTGGCTCAAAGAGCTGGCAGTTTGTCTTGTAACCGGAAGGTTGCCGGTTCGAGCCCCGGCTCGGACAGTCCCGGTTGTTGTTGTTGGGCGAGACACTTCACCTACCACCTGGTGGTGGCCCCTCTGGCCAGTAGGCGATATGGCAGCCTCGCTTCTGCCCCAGGGCAGCTGTGGCTACAACTGTAGCTTGCGTACTGCAGTGTGTGTGAATGTGAGAGTGAATGAATAGTGGAATTTTGGTGCTATATAAATGCAATCCATTAAAACAGCACAGGAGTCCCTGACACGCCCCAAATGCTGTCATTATTAGCATCAAAGATTAGCTTGAGTGACTAATCTGACTTTCTTTTGAGAATACTGAATCATTACTCTTGCAAGACTTGTTTCAGGGTGGGGGACTAACAATTTATGAGGCACTGAGTTCCAAATTACTCCATAATTGTTTAACTCACCTAGCGTAATCTATCACTCTGACTCTGCAAAGTGGCTGCTTGTAGCACAGACACAGCATGGAAGTGGGCCATGCCTGGCAGAGAATGATGAAGCTTGGGGCTGTGTGCCGCTTCCTGCTGCTTCTACACTTCCCTCTGACCCTCCATCGAGGGATGACCCTCACAAGGCTTCAAATATTCCTGTCAATTTTATAATGGGGAGAGCACTCGTGTCTGACATGTAATCATTCAATTTTCAGCAATATTAGAACCTCAGGGGAAGAGCCCTGGTTGCCTCAGCTGTATTGGTTATTATGGAAAATGTGGAAAGTCTGACAGGAAAACAGTGGGCTTTTTGTTAAGTCTTGTGCATGAACAAGCGCACTCATACATATGGATGAACATTGGCCAAACTATAATTGAGCAATTTGCAATATCGCCCACTAAATCGGCCATCTTTCAAAAGCACACTAAACACAAAAGAGCTACAAACTATGCTGCTACTTTGTGCATCACATGGAGGCCTTAGCAGGAAAGGTAAAGTTTCAACCAAGGATGTGCTCCCTAAGTAGTTGTTATTGCAGGTTAAAACTGTCACAGCTCATGCCAACAGTCCATATTTTACCAAAACAGGGAAACCAGGCCAAAGCAAATATTGAGCCTATCGTATTTTGGGTGACTCCCCTGTATCAACTGACTCCAGTCAGCTGCAGGCAGTTGGTAGGCTGGGTCTCCCGTCTGCTCCATCAAGTTCTCCCCCACAAGTTTTCTCATCCTCTCTCTCCCAGGTACACTAGCTCTGCTGTGAGAAGGAAAAAAAGGGTGGGGAAAAACAGCTGGCAGAGAGCACCCGCTTCAAATCCAAACACATGGACATGGAGCGGGAATGTGCACGCCATGCTCACATACAAACACACCCCTGCCTACATACACATCTGTAGCATGCGCACATGCAAATGCACACTTTTCCTCTGTTCCAGCTTCACCCTGTAGATTCATACCCATTGCGTGCCAGGAATATAAATGCAAAAAAGGGAGTCATTGTTGAAATGGCCAAGTGCAGCATTTAACTTAGTTTATGAGGTGGGGTTCACTCAAAAGTTTAAAACAGCAAAACAAGGATACTGGAGTCTTTTAAAGACACAAACAGGAGTGCACTGTGTAGTTCAAAGAGTGCATTAAAGTTATTTAAAGGTCTATGTGTTTTTTGAGAAATAAAATATACAGCACCATAAACTAGCACTTGTGGGAGCTATGGAGTGGTTCCCCTTTCTCTTCATCAGTGCAAAATTCTTCTTCCCTCAGTAATTATTTATTCATCATCAAAATGCATATCTGCTGCTACACCCCTCTAACCAGTGCAGCCACATTTCCCCACATGTCCCATCAAAGCACTGATTCCCATATCATTCCCTTTTCTGTGAGGAAGATATATAGTCCATCATCATCAGGTCACTCACGCTCAACTCATCAGTGGTAATTAACAGTCTTCAGGTCCAAGCCGCCCCAGGCACTAGAGAGTCCAAAGCTGACCCGGACCGACCCCGCCCTAGCTAACAGAGGCAAGCACAAGTTATTTTTCTGCTTGGTTGACTGTGGCACTTCATTTGTGCAGCTTAATACACTTGGCTGCGCAGCCAGAAATGGAAAGGGGCCAAACCCCAAGAGCTTGATTTTTTTTTTCTTAAACTGACCTTTTAAAAGTGAAATTAAATCTGCATATGTGTGGGTTTCTTCACGGAGAATGATAGTGTGACTTTGAAGTGAATCGGCCTGAGAAGGGCTGCACACTGGACACGTTTTGAAAATTGCAGCTACTTGCATTAACCCCCCTTAAAGGCATTAACAGAAAGTATCCATGTCAAGGTATATTGGAGAAGCTACGCATGAAGAAGAACAACGAATGATCCCAAATGGGTGTTGTGTTAGCTTGCTTTTCAAATGTTCTCCACAGATGCCAATGAGTGTTTGACTTCTAATGCACAAAAATCTTGTTGGACAGTTAATTGCACAAAGGACAAAATAATTCTTGTACGGACGATCGTGGCTCAAGAGTTGGGAGTTCGCCTTGTAATCGGAAGGTTGCCGGTTCGAGCCCCGGCTTGGACAGTCTCGGTCGTTGTGTCCTTGGGCAAGACACTTCACCTGTTGCCTACTGGTGGTGGTCAGAGGGCCCGGTGGCGGCAGTGTCCGGCAGCCTCGCTTCTGTCAGTGCGCCCCAGGGTGGCTGTGGCTACAATGTAGCTGCCATCACCAGTGTGCGAATGACTGGTTGTGTTAAAAGTGCTTTGGGGTCTTAGTAAAGCGCTATACAAATACAGGCCATTTACTTATAAGCCTTGTGGAATGCTTATGAGTCCTATATCTTCTTCAGCAAAAATGAGAGTAGAAACACCCAAGGGCCTGTCACAGTTTAATATCATGCTGTCAACAGTCTTGTGGCAAAAGTCTGAGCACTGGTATTAATAGACTTTTGATTTTCCCATCCATTCTTCAGTCATGTTGCACTGCTTGAAAAGTAATGACTTTTGTAAATGATTTTCTCTGTTTGCATTACTTACTGCCATTAAGCTAATAAGAGCAGTCTCCTGTGTTTTCACAGTACACACTCTCATATGCATTATATAATGCTGACTTGGCAGCCAGGGGTATTACAGCCAAGGAGTTGATGGAGAGTGTAAGCATGAAGGACCAACGCCTTAAACTGAAATCCGCCTTTTAGAGTTTTCCAAAATACTCAGCTGCCTGTTCCAATTAGAGAGAAGATCAAACTTAAACCGCTGCTCGATCAGTCACACTCGTGGTCTTCAATTATTCTGTGTAGATTTGGTATTAGTACGTGTATTTGCACAGGGACAAAAAACATGCCGTGTCAACGAAGCGTGTGAGCACCTTAAAAAGGTAGGGGTGGGGTTTCTAGAGATTAGCATGTCTGATTGCACACAGTCTGCTAACATGACTCCTTTCATGTAAGGTGCTTTGTAAGGGTAGTAATAGTTTATATTAACCACTTCATGCATTTCCACATTTTGTAATTTATGTTCTCTATGTGGTTCTCTCACTCCCCCAGTCACCTCAAAGTAAACGGATGATTGACAACTAAACAACATTTCAATACGTCAGGTGCCATCAACAGAGAAACGTGTCTTTAGCAGCTGTGTGTGTAAATGTAGCAATACAGCTGGTTTAGATGGGGATCTATTCTACAACATAGCATTTAGATAGAAATTTGTCTGTCTCATGACACCAAGCAACAACAGTGTAACAAGCTAGAACTGAGAGGAAATGAAACTAATTTGTTAGCTCCCAGAAAGAAAACCATCACTTTGACGAGGACACTAATGAAACATAAAAGTGTGCAGGTAAATTGCAAGGGAAAGGCTCATTTGTTTTGGTGAGACCTGTCGATCGTGGTGGGTGTGAATTCTGAGGAGCTCACTTTGGGATGGGCACATGCACAGAGGGGGTGTGTGAAAAGAAAATACTTAGGTGTAAGGAATGAGTTGAAAGTCGAGGTGAAGCAGCAAGACTTGAAAGATTAAGTCGCAGTTGAATAGCAACACTTTGTTGTAAAATCAAGCTCAAGAGCACCAGCCAATGACTTAGAAACTCTTGAGAGGACGTTAAAGCATATGGTGTGCCTGAGGGAGCAGCAGGAGTGTTTGAGCAGTTTGCTGGAGTGAAAAGGGCACTAGAGACACTTCCTTAAGAGATAATGGTGTGAGATTGCCTCTTTGGCAGTTATATGTTTACATACGCATTGCTGGCATGCACAATATGTAGTGATTTATGTAGATTGCATTGAGGTGTTTGATGGTTGCACAATGTAGCAGATTGGGTGGAGACCACAATTACTCACAGGTAAGTGGATCAGTCTTTAAAGGAATTTCTTGGGAAAAGCACTCCCTCCCAAGAGTTAGATGACAAGACTAATACTGTTTTTTTTTTTATCTCAAGGTGTGTTTTGATATCAGTTTCTCTTTTATAGACTAATAATACTAGTGATTATAAAGTAGGTACATGTTATCAAACCAAAACCTGCATGTCTAAATCAAGTGTTAACTGGTAAAACAAAACAGCTGGTGTGTCCCTGAAGGTAACGCAGCTACCTCTAAAATCCTGCACAATATCTTTAGTGTGAAATTCCCATTTGCTATGACTAAACTCTGGTTTTTCACAAAGTCTGTGTCCTGCACCTCCTTCACTAAATTCAGCTAAACACATCCAATACAAAAATAATACTTAGAAGCTGAGGTACCACTTCTCATCAGGCAAGGCAAACAACTGATTGAGGCCCCAGGTATGACTGGGACCCCTAACTCCTGACAAACCTGTAAGTATAGAGTGGCAGTGTGCAAGGTTTGCAAAGAAAGTAGGAACCTTAACCTAATAAAGCATGGTGCCATGTGACTCTGCTCAGTCCAGTTGCAAGTGGTGTGCATGATCCTGTTTAAGCACAAAAGAAACAGAAGTGGTGTTTTCTCCAAATCCTTATTATCACAGAAAGCCTGGATACCTGTGTATGCGGTCACTAATACCTTTGTCTCCAAATGTGAAGCAGGCTGCTGAAATATATAGCTATTGTTTGTTGAATTAAGTCATTCATTGATCCTTTATTTCCAGTCTCACAGTCCCTTCCACACACCCACTTCGAATAAAAAAAATGCCTCAGTGCGAGAAGGACAAACAGCCAGTCACCATTACAAAGAGAACAAATTGAAACGTATTGATTTACACCACATACACTGTCATCTCAGACAAGAAGAAGCACACAGGATTAAGGCTGAGGGATTGAAGTAATGCATTACTTCTTTGTTACATTTTAACCTTAATATGAGTGAAAAGCTTCATATTTGTACCAAGAAACTAATGAAGGTACTTAACAAATCCTCTCAATCCAGGAAATGCTTGGACAGAAAACAAATAATGCTCAGGTTTGTTTATATTTTAAATAATATGAGTGACATTTAAATAATTCCACACTGACTCATTACCTTTTAATGTTGAAGCTAAAACTAAATATGTGCAAAATAAAACATTGCATGCACATTCAAAGGTTACATTTTCACATTTAAAGGAGTTGCAGAATGCTCATAATGTAGAATCATTTCCATGCATTTGTACTGAATCTCATATAATTAATGGGAGCTATTCAAGATGTATGCTTGGCAGCCTATTGCTTTCCGTTGAACTAATAAAAGAGAAAAAAAACTGAGCAAACCTAAGTACCTTAAGTACCTGTTTTTAATTAAGTTTCGATTTTGGGGAAACTATAATGAAAACTACATACACAGACAAAAGTTCAATATCCACAGACACAGCAAAACAAGGACAACAAATTACAAGAAAATGCTGCATAACAATTACACTGCTAATCATCTACAGTGGGGCAAAAAAGTATTTAGTCAGCCACCGATTGTGCAAGTTCCCCCACTTAAAATGATGACAGAGGTCAGTAATTTGCACCAGAGGTACACTTCAACTGTGAGAGACAGAATGTGAAAAAAAAATCCATGAATTCACATGGTAGGATTTGTAAAGAATTTATTGGTAAATCAGGGTGGAAAATAAGTACCGTAATTGTCGGGCTATAAGCCGCTACTTTTTGCACAAGCTTTGAACCCTGCGGCTTTTAGTCAGGTGCGGCTTTTCTATGGATTTTCCATGATTTTTGTCATATCGTAAGACGATTTGTTTTGTTTGTTCCGCTGTTGTACGGCACTACGTTGCCTGGCGGAAGGATCGGGGTTCAAGAGTGGTATGTTAGTCACATGTCCGTCCGCCAGGCCGTACGAAGTAGCGCGAAAAACAAACTTCAAAGTAGCGCTACGCATTCAGCAGGAGGCGTGGATGACGAGCGGCGATAAACTTGCGAAAAGCAAGTTATGCCCAACTCCACCGGTGGATTCTGACAGCGTGGAAAAGTGCGAAAACATCCACGATCACCAACGGATTTTGAAGGGCTGGACTGCTGCATGATGGAGAGGAGGACACCGCCACGGCCCTTCTGAGGGTGTTCGACTCTGACACTGACAACGAGGATTTCTTTGGTTTTGAAAGTGACAACGAAGGAGAGAAGCGGAGAGTGGATGACGAAGCCATCCTGAGCCTGTTCGTTTCCGACATTGGAGAAGAGGACTTTGGTGGTTTCAGTGCGCAGTGTTGCAGGAATTGCTGTCTTGTGTGTGACTGGGTGCAGTAAGGAGTGTATGTAATGTGTGTGTGAGCATGCGCGTGAAGGAAACGCGGGGAGCGAAAGAGGAAAAAGAGAGTGAGAGAGTGTGTCATGGGTAGAGGGCGACCGGGAGCAGCGTTCTAACGGGCTACAGGCTATGCAGTGTGTTTCCAAAGTGTGCAGTACTGTTATTAAAGCCTCATCTCTTCAGTACTCTCCGGTGCCTCGGCTGATTTCTGTTTGCCTCACTACTCCACAAAAGTGAAGGGAGTTAACCCCGAAGGAGGACAAACTTCGGCCCTGGAGGAAGCATCTCCCCTCGTGTCTCCCGACCACGGTCAGGGGACTGACGGCGAGGAATGGTTAACACTGGCGACCACGAAGGGACCCTCTCACGTTGTTAAAGAAGTGGTGAGCACAGAGAAAAACCGACAGGCTAAAGCGGCTAACGATAAAGCCGAGTGACTGTAATTACAAGTGTATTAGCCCGCAGCTAAGCTAACTCGCGATGGCCGCTGCTCGCCATTCTCGTGAAAAGTACGGACTTGAGACCAATTACTCCAACCCGTTCATATCGCTGACCAGTGTCTCCGAGGGTGCCGCGAGCATTAGGGAAGCTAACAGAGACAGAGCTGTGACTAAATGTGAACATATGAACCCATTCCTGTGTGCCGAAAGTTGTGCTAACACACACGCTAATGGAGAGTGTGTATTCGCGCCGCCCGATGGTCCTGCCCGGCCGCAGTTTTCCCGCACGAATCCCTTCGTTGATGCTGAATGCCGCAGCTACGGCCGTGAGAGAAACACAGGCAGCAGCATGAACTATTATCCAGCTCCTACTCCCCAAATGAAAATCCACTATCCAGACTCAAACCCATTTTCCTCCGCTCACATGGACAGTTTTGTACACAGCACACCGGCTCAGTTTAACGCAATGTTAAATACACCCATGCAAAGTATGCCTTCCAGTAGCCTTAATGAAGCCATTAGCTATGGGGAAATCACTGCACAGCATAAACCCCGCTCGAAACCAGGCAAGACCCGCTGTGTGCCCCGTCAGCCCCTATCTGACAGTGAAGAGGACGGTGACACTAGAGAGAGAGTCCCCACCCTACGTCCGGGCCAATATGACGGCACCACACCATGGAAGGAATTTCTGCACAGGTTTGAGAGCTGCGCTGAAGCCAACTATTGGTCAGAAAAAACAATGACAACTCAGCTTAAATTCTGCCTAGTTGGAGCAGCAGGGGCCATTATCCACAGAAATCCCCGCTCATCCAAATGGGATTACCGCCGCCTGGTGGACGAACTGGAAACTGCATATGGCCCTTCTTCTGACCATGCAGCTGCTGTTGCTGTAGAACTGAGGCAGCGAGTGCGTAAACCTGGTGAGGCCCTGCATGTTTTCAGAGATGACATTTATGGGAAAGTGGCTGTTGCATATGGTAATAGAGCAGAGATTGAACAAGACTCTATAGCTGTTGAAGTTTTCACCAATGGGCTGGGTGATGCAGAAATAGTACAGAAGTTGCTAGAGAGGCACCCAGCCACACTTGCCTGCGCATACGAAATAGCCCACCGACACGAAACCACTAAAAGGGCTGCATCTTATGTAACCAGTGCCATGCAGCAAGGAGCCCGTAACGCAGCTGAACGCCGGCCCCGAGCTGCCGTCGTCAGAGAAAAAGACAGAGATGAGACTGTTGCTGAGCATGCACCTGCAGCTAGCCCCTCACCGAATCGTTTTGTCCCACACACACCCTCGACAACACCGAACAATCACAGAAATTTTAAAAGGAGTGGGGTTCGCTGCCATAACTGTCAAGGTTGGGGCCATGTCCAAAAGCAGTGCCCTTCCCCTCACAAAACCACCAAGGCCTTAACATTGAACAGTAGTCCTTGGGACAGCCCAAAACCCACTGTGCTCCACCTTAAGTGCCAAAGCCAAGAAATGAGTATCCCCATGCGCCTCTACGAAGTGGAGGTATGTGCTGTTTTGGACAGTGGAGCCCGGAGGAGCGTGCTGCCGCTGCCCTACTACAACTCCATCCACCCAGACGTGAGACCACCACTACAGCCCTCAGTTGTTGAGACCTTGCTTGGTGTGGGACCTGGGGACGTGCCGGTGCTAGGTGAAGCCCAGATACCTGTCAATATCAACAATCGACAGGTGGATGTTGATTTCTTGGTGGCAGATATAGCAGGAAATGAGGTGCTGCTTGGGCATCCCTTCCTCACTCAAGCTGAAGCACGTCTTGATTTTGGCAAACGCCGCATCATCCTTTTCGGTGAAGAAGTGCTCTACTACCAAACCGAAGCCAGTACAAAGTCACACGCAGTGAGAATAGCTAGAACTGTGGTGGTGGAACCGGGGCAAGAGTATATGGTGAAAGGCAACGTGCATCCTGGTGCAGCAGCTCGAGGTGACATGATGCTTAGTCCCACCAAAGGTTTTGTTGAGAAGCACAAAGTACTTATCGCCAGAGTCCTAGTCAACGCACAGCCTTCTAAAGCTGTCCCACTTCGCCTTTTTAACCTTGGCAATAAAGCAGTAACAATTAAGGCGGGATCCATTGCCGGGCTCCTCCAGCCAGCTGAGGCCGTGGAACCCTCCATGGTCTCCCCAGCTGCAGACTCTCTGACCAGCCCTCCTGTGGTTCCTCTGCACCTGCAGGAGCTCTATGCCCAGAGCTCCACAGACCTCAATGACTATGAACAGCTCCAACTGAAACGCTTGCTTTGCACTTATGGACATGTGTTTTCTACAGGGCCTGCTGACCTGGGCCGAACCAGCCTTGTGCAGCATGACATCATAACCCGTCCTGGTGCCCCAGTCAAACAAAATCCACGAAGAATGGCAGGGGAAAAGCAGCAAAATGCTGATCAGCAGATCTACGACAGTCTACAGAGCGGTCTCGCCCAACGCAGCTGCAGCAGCTGGGCCTCGCCCATCGTTATGGTGCGTAAAAAAGATGGGACATACCGTCTCTGCATTGACTACAGGGCTCTCAACGACCGCACCATAACAGACGCCTACCCGCTGCCCCGCATCCAGGACACGCTGGACACACTCTCAACTGCCAGATGGTTCAGCACATTAGACCTCGCATCTGGCTACTGGCAGGTTGAGCTGACGCCTAGAGCACGCAGGGCCGCCGCTTTCTGCACTAGGACAGGCCTCTTTGAGTGGAACGTCATGCCATTTGGACTATGCAATGCCCCGGCAACGTTCCAGCGGCTGATGGACCGCGTCCTGGCTGGCATGCAGTGGGAGACCTGCCTGGTCTACTTGGACGACATCATCGTGCTGGCTAAGGACGTGTCGGGGATGCTGCAACGGCTTGGCCAGGTATTCTATAGACTTCAACAAGCTAACTTGAAACTGAAACCTGCCAAATGCTGCCTCTTTCGCCGCGAAGTTGCTTATCTTGGCCATGTGGTATCCGAGCATGGTGTGGCTACCGACCCCAGCAAAGTTCAAAAGGTTCAGATGTGGCCCACACCTACGTCCATCCAGGAGGTCAGACGCTTCATCGGCCTGGCCTCATATTACCGCCGGTTTGTGAAAGATTTTGCCTCTATAGCCGAACCCCTGCACAACCTGACCAAGAAGAATGCACATTTTCAGTGGCATGCTGAGCACCAAGCAGCTTTCGACAAGCTGAAGTGTCGACTCACCTCTGCCCCTGTTCTTGGCTATCCACTTGACCATGGAGAAATGACACTAGACACTGATGCCAGCGACACTGGCATCGGCGCGGTGCTGTCACAGATGCAACAGGGCGTGGAACGTGTGCTGGCATATGGCAGTCGTAAGCTATCAAGAACTGAACAAAACTACTGCACCACACGACGTGAACTACTAGCCGTCGTGGATTTCACGTCCCACTTTCGCCAGTATCTCCTTGGACGGCCTTTCAAAGTGCGCACAGACCACAGCAGTCTACGGTGGCTAACAAAAATGAAAGAGCCAGAGGGACAATTAGCTCGATGGCTCGAGAAGCTTGCCGAGTACAACTTTGAGATCATCCACCGTCCAGGTCGAGTGCACACCAATGCTGATAGCCTCTCCAGAAGACCCTGTCGCCAGTCTTGTCCATGCAGAGTGCAGGACCCCCCCAAGCATCTCGGGGGGACCAGTCATCAGGCAGTTCAATGCGAGTTGGACTCTGACACCAGCTCCCTGTTGCTGAGTCCGGTGAGGGTGGAGGGACAACCGGCTACTACAGCGGTGTGTCTAGTGGGGGTAAGTCATAACACCACCACACCAGAAACAAAGACTTTAGACCAAACGGCTCTTACAAAGTCAGACATTTTATGTCAAAACACTTCTATCAACACAGACATCTCAGAACAGACAATTCACACTAGAACAGACATATCACACCAGAACATGTCCACTAATACACACACTGTAAAGCTGACTGAGAAAGTATATGTGGCTAAAACCCTTGATACTGCTTCTCTGTTTCATGGTTGGACCATGGGGGAGCTGAGCCAAGCCCAGGACGCTGATGCAGACATTGCACCCATACGCGCCTGGATGGAGGCCAGCAGTGAGCGCCCCCCATGGACTATTGTTTCACCATGCAGCCCAGCAACTAAGACATACTGGGCTCAATGGAAACGGCTCTACTTCAGAGATGGAGTTCTGGTCCGTCGCTTCTACTGCCTTGACGAGACCCAGTTCTATCCCCAAATCGTACTGCCACGTAAGCTACAACCAGAAGTGATGGGCCAGATGCACGAAGGGCCAGTGGGTGGACATTTTGGTGTCGAGAGGACTGTGGCCAGACTACGAACCCGATTCTATTGGTATCACATGAGGGAAGACGTCGCTCTTTGGTGCCGTACTTGTACCAGCTGTGCATCCAGGGCCCGACCCCAGAAGACACCGCAAGCTCCGATGGGAACTGTCCGGGTAGGAGCCCCAATGGAGCGCGTTGCGCTGGACATTATGGGACCACTGAATGAGACAGAGCGCAGAAACCGATATGTGCTTGTGATACAAGACTACTTTACAAAGTGGACTGAAGCCTTTCCTATCCCAGATGAACGGGCTGCAACCGTTGCCGAGGTCGTTGCGTCTGAGTGGGTGTGCCGCTACGGGATACCTCAAGCACTACACAGTGATCAGGGACGCAATTTTGAATCTGATGTGTTCCAAGGGGTGTGCAGTTTGTTTGGCATAGATAAGACTCATACAACGCCATTCCGACCCCAGTCAGATGGCCAGGTTGAACGTTTCAATGCCACTCTCCAGAAGATCCTGGCCTCCACAGCAGAGCGTTGTCATTGGGACTGGGACCTGATGATCCCGTACGCTGTTATGGCCTACAGGGCGACCAAACACAGTGCTACAGGTTTCACCCCGAGCTTCATGATGTTTGGCCGAGAACTGAGTGAGCCAGTGGACCTTGTCGCAGGTCTACCTCCTGATCCAGGCAACCAACCCTCAGTTCCAGAGTATGTGCAGCAAATGCGTGAGCGGCTGGAGCTGGCCCACCTCATCGCCAGGGAAGCCCTGGGTGAGTCAGTCAAGCGCGCAAAAAGGCAATATGACAAGAACTGTTGCCACACACAGTATAAGACTGGAGATCCTGTGTGGTATCTCATCAAAGGAACACGTCACGTCAAGAACAAGGTCAGAAAGTTCCTCCCATCGTATGAAGGACCATTCTTTGTCCTGGGACAATTGGATGACCTAGTTTATCGGATCCAGAAGAACCCAAGGTCTAAAGTGAAAGTTGTCCACCATGACCAGCTAAAGCATTATCGCTGCCGCGAGCCACTGGACAATACCTGGGTCCTTGATCAGGCTCATCAGTGGTCCCCTACAGAGGTCCCACCACCAGCTTTAGAAGATGACCCAGCAGACCGTGATCTGGGTCTGCACAGTCTGTTCTCTACTGCAACTGGCAATGGCCCCAGCTCCTCTCAGCCTTCTGTCTCAGTTGCAGCTGATCCCGCTCTGGTTGTGGTTGTCCCATTGTCCCCTTCCCATGTAGACCATGAGAATGGTGGGGGTGTGGTGGGTGAGCCAGACCACCCGGGCCAGCAGTTTCAGCGACCAACTCGTCGGCGCAGAGCTCCAGACCGGTATGGAGTGTGGATCACTTAACTTGGTTTACCTACCATGGACAGTTCCAAGTAGGACTGAAGATTCGGTTCAAGTTTAAATCGTTTCAGCCTCCTCCTATACTGTTAGCTACAATGGTTTAAAAGAGTTATATTTTTTTTTTCATTGTTCCAGTGTTTACATTTTTTTTAAAAAAAAGTATCTGAAGGACCTACGGGGTTATCTACATGCACTTATCCATTTGTATTTGTGCCTTCCTAGATGCTAGGATAAGTTGGTTATTCCCGGTCGCCATGTAATAGTTACAATTGTGTAATTTCTTTTCTACTTAACAGCACTTGAAATGCTTTATTTTGCACATGTATGTACACCTTACTTGAGCCAACCTCTTTGTCACTGAAGTGCACTCGTTGATACTATACCTCACCTTATATGCGGTAATGGCTAACACTTTTATCTCCTGTGGGCTCCAAGTGGTAAAGGGGATTGTGTACCAGTTTTATGCATTACAATGCTGGAGTGGAATTATTGTTTAATTGCCATCCAGAGTGGGGGTAGTGTTGCAGGAATTGCTGTCTTGTGTGTGACTGGGTGCAGTAAGGAGTGTATGTAATGTGTGTGTGAGCATGCGCGTGAAGGAAACGCGGGGAGCGAAAGAGGAAAAAGAGAGTGAGAGAGTGTGTCATGGGTAGAGGGCGACCGGGAGCAGCGTTCTAACGGGCTACAGGCTATGCAGTGTGTTTCCAAAGTGTGCAGTACTGTTATTAAAGCCTCATCTCTTCAGTACTCTCCGGTGCCTCGGCTGATTTCTGTTTGCCTCACTACTCCACAAAAGTGAAGGGAGTTAACCCCGAAGGAGGACAAACTTCGGCCCTGGAGGAAGCATCTCCCCTCGTGTCTCCCGACCACGGTCAGGGGACTGACGGCGAGGAATGGTTAACAGCAGGAAGAAGAGAAAGATGGTGAATGACTGACTTTTCTTCTTGTTAAAGCCGTGTCACTGCACCTGAGCCTAAAAGGTAGTCCGAATCTATTTTTCTGGTGTGCTGTAGGTTACTGTTATGTACTACATGTGCAAATATGTACCCATAACTTGTTTTTCAAAATATTAATAAAAGGGGTGTGTCTCCAAACAGCCATCTCTTTCCTGACAATTCCCTTTGTGCATATTCTCTTACATATGATAAGTCAACATTGAAACACCTGCGGCTTTTGGTCAGGTGCGGCTAATGTATGTACAAAACAGGATTTTCCCCTGATTTTAGCTTGTGCGGCTAATATTCAGGTGCGCTTTGTAGTCCGGGAAATACCTCAAACAAGGAAAATCTCTGGCTCTCACAGACCTGTAACGTCTTCTGTAAGAAGCTTTTCTGTCCCCCACTCGTTACCTGTATGAATGGCACCTGTTTGAACTCATCATCTGTATAAAAGACACCTGTCCACAGCCTCAAACAGTCAGACTCCAAACTCCGCCATGGCCAAGACCAAAGAGCTTTCGAAGGACACCAGGAAAAGTATTGTAGACCTGCACCAGACTGGGAAGAGTGAATCTACAATAGGCAAGCAGCTTGGTGTGAAAAAATCAACTGTGGGAGCAATCATCAGAAAATGGAAGACATACAAGACCACTGATAATCTCCCTCGATCTGGGGCTCCACGCAAGATCTCATCCCGTGGGGTCAAAATGATCATGAGAACGGTGAGCAAAGATCCCAGAACCACACGGGGGGACCTGGTGAATGACCTGCAGAGAGCTGGGACCAAAGTAACAAAGGTCACCATCAGTAACGCACTACAACGGCAGGGAATCAAATCCCGCAGTGCCAGACGTGTTCCGCTGCTGAAGCCAGTGCATGTCCAGGCCCGTCTGAAGTTTGCCAGAGAGCACATGGATGATACAGCAGAGGATTGGGAGAATGTCATGTGGTCAGATGAAACCAAAGTAGAACTTTTTGGTATAAACTCAACTTGTCGTGTTTGGAGGAAGAAGAATACTGAGTTGCATCCCAAGAACACCATACCTACTGTGAAGCATGGGGGTGGAAACATCATGCTATGGGGCTGTTTTTCTGCCAAGGGGACAGGACGACTGATCCGTGTTAAGGACAGAATGAATGGGGCCATGTATCGTGAGATTTTGAGCCAAAACCTCCTTCCATCAGTGAGAACTTTGAAGATGAAACGAGGCTGGGTCTTCCAACATGACAATGATCCAAAACACACCGCCCGGGCAACAAAGGAGTGGCTCCGTAAGAAGCATTTGAAAGTCCTGGAGTGGCCTAGCCAGTCTCCAGACCTCAACCCCATAGAAAATCTGTGGCGGGAGTTGAAAGTCCGTGTTGCTCGGCGACAGCCCCAAAACATCACTGCTCTCGAGAAGATCTGCATGGAGGAATGGGCCAAAATACCAGCTACTGTGTGTGCAAACCTGGTAAAGACCTATAGTAAACGTTTGACCTCTGTTATTGCCAACAAAGGTTATGTTACAAAGTATTGAGTTGTATTTTTGTTATTGACCAAATACTTATTTTCCACCCTGATTTACGAATAAATTCTTTACAAATCCTACCATGTGGATTCATGGATTTTTTTTTTTCACATTCTGTCTCTCACAGTTGAAGTGTACCTCTGGTGCAAATTACTGACCTCTGTCATCATTTTAGGTGGGGGAACTTGCACAGTCGGTGGCTGACTAAATACTTTTTTGCCCCACTGTATGTGTGATTTTAAATGGAACAGAAGCATCAAGGGCACTGGTGATGTGTAAGCATGCTTAACTAATATTGCTTTATTTTCTGTTGTGCTCAAATGATCAATAAAGTTCATTTAGATGAAGAAAGACCGTGCCATTCACTGCTATGCTAATGTAATGAGAGAACAAAGAGCCTGATCTTTAAAGCACGATAGTTTAATGGTCTAAATACTGCGTTTAGTGAATAAAAGAAATGGAATTTATTACAGGAAGTACTTCACTGAATATAAGAAGAAAATGATTGGATTCATTTGACTCTACTGTCAGCTTGTGAATGGAAAAAAAGCCAGTGGACTTTGGACTGTCAGAATAGCAGCTTGTGTCACACCGGTGCTTCTTCACCCCTGCAGCGAATTTATATTTGCCAGAGAATGTTTATTTGCCAACGAATGACTGGCAAGCCATTCATATCCTCCCTGAGGGGATGGAGCCGGTGATCCAGTTATTTACTCTAGGTCAAGACAAAGAAAAGTCTGTGATACAGTCGCCATAGCACTGGGAGATGAGAAGATATCAGTCGCAGATGCAAGAAGCACCTTGGGTCCATAAGTAGAAAATAACAAGCAGAGAGCTGAGAAGCAGGATTCAGCTCATCAAACAACAATCTCCTGAATGACAGGTAATGTGACTCCACAGACACGCCTTCACACCAGACGGCTTCCACACTTGTGGATTTGTGCATGCGTGCATGTGACTATGCACGCATGCATGAACATGCAATGGATAAGTGTGTGTTTTCTCTACTTTAGCTGTGTTGAAACGACTGTACTGAGTAACACACTCTGGCTAAATGAACAAGACTCTGTTGTCCTATATTAAAACAGGATGAAGAGGATAATAAAGCATTAATAACACAGGAAGTGTGATGCGTGTAATCCAAAATTGCAGGAATTACATATGAAATGTGCTGAAATTCAGGGGCTTGAATTACACATTCAGGTCAGCAGTAATTAGAAAAGCCTGTTTCCTCTTTTGACAAAAAGGTGTTTGAAATGAGGCCATTACCCTCCTGACTCATATTTAAACCAGTAAAGAGCTAGATCACAATGTGAGGAGTGATGGGTTGGCTATAGGAAGAGTGGAGAGGAAATCAATGAAAACAGGGAGACAGTGATTGACAGTCAATAGACCTGAGAGGATCTGGAGACAGTACAGCCAGCTACTGACAGTCACTTCCCCTGACGTATCGTGGAGATACAACCTGCCAAGATGTGACTATCAATCACCCGTAAAAAGGCTTCTGCTGTCTCTTGCAATGACCTTGTGATGTCCAAGTCCACATGCAGAAGTGACAAAAATACATCCTGAAGGTTGGGGCTCAGTAGCCAGTGCTCTTTGGTTGGAAAAAGCGATAGTGTGTCTGCCCCCGGCCTGTGTGAGCAGGGCAGAACAGCCTGCAGGAGAATGTGAAACACAATCGTTCCCCGTCAGCTCCAGGTCAGCAAGTTTTACAGCACCAAAATAGGTCTTTGTTGTCAACCCCTGTAATCAGTGTTTTAAAGTCCACAGTCCACATTTGACTTCATGTAGCTTTTTTTCTCCCATCTAGCTTTGCATGTGTTTAGAAAACAGCGGCTACATGTGGGATGAAATAAGAAGACAGGGACAAAGGAAGCCTCCAAAAAATGCTCGGATGGTGTTTCTACTTTCTGTTGCCCTGCAAAAACAAACTACCGTGGCTGAGCATACATCCAGAGGGCGTTGATACCAGAAAAGCCACAATGACATCAATTGCTGGAGGTTATCCTAGCCACTGGCCTGCAGCCATCCAGTTAAGAGCTCCAACCGCCCTCATGTTGACTCGAGGAATTGCGCAGCCTCAGCCGGAGGGCTGACAGACCACTGGGTCACCCATCCAGAACATTACACTGATTGACCAGAAATGTCCACAGAAGAAAGAGTTGTACATGAAATTGACAGGGGAAAGGGAATGAGTGCAGCAGAGTAAATTGTTGGATTGACTTGACAAAAGTGGGAAGCAATAAAACTTCCCACCACACCAACTAATGACTACAGCATGCAAACTGCTGGGCACAGTCCCTCCTTCCCCCTTTTTTCTTTCTCCCACTTTCTGCATAGGCCTTGGGAAAAACCACATCTCTTGACAAAAAAACAAAAAACAAAGGACAAAGCTGTCATTTATGGAAGTTACAGTGAACACAAAGTTATTCTGTTTGCACTTTTTGGAACCTGATCCAACCTTTACAAAAGTCACAATGTTAATGTCCTTGTCACGTCAAAGTCAACAGTATTATGCTAATGCAGATTTATAAGCTACAGCGGTTAATGAGCAGGGATGACTTTTCTCTGGTTCACTTTTCATCTCAAAAATTAATTGAGTGGTTTGTCTAAGGTCCTCAGCAGGGACAGTTATATCTGATACCACCCATAACACCTGCCAACCCGCACTTGCCATGTGACCAGGTGAAGATAACAAGAAACAACACCGCCAGAGCAGCAATGAAGAATGAAGTATAGTTCAAAAGGTCACACGCTGATTTTTTCTGCAGGTGTGTACAGTTTCTAACCTGCAGGTGTTCAGGTGTGAAAAGCCTGTTTGTCCTTGTCCAAATATAAAAGGGAAAATGTCCCACAGGCCTCGGCTGTTGAGGAGAGGCTATGATACTACAGAAAGTGTTTGAAGCAGGTGGGAGACTTAAAAATCCTACTTCAGCATCACTGCATAATCGCGAATGATTTTGGATATTTAGTGAAAAAGTACTTCTTGCTACTTCTGTGTTTTATGTGGCATGAATGTAATTTTTTACATCATATAATAGTCATGTTTCAACAGAGACAGTCACTCAAAGTATGATTTAAACTGTAATCACCATATGGGCACTTATTGGAAACATATAGTATATTTCTGTGTTCTGATATTTTGGAAGCATTACACAAAAATAGGCATGGAAAAAAATTGATTTATATTGCTCCAGCTAACATTAGTTTTTCAATACACTATCTAATATAATACAAACTACAATACGGATTTTAGTTTTAAAAAATGGAACCGTGCAATTAATGGAAATGTTTGAGGGAAATATTCTTCCGCCTTTTCTCTTTTGGGATTCGATGCCATTATTGTTCCATATGTAGGATAAATAGCCAATAGACACTCAGCTTAGCACAAAGGTAGAGCATGGAAATCTCTCTCAGCCCTTTCTCTGTTCCATATATCTGTAATGACACTTGCCACAAATAAACAGCTGCCTCCATGGGGAGTCAACCCAAAAACAAAACAAATACAATATGAGGCAATGCAATAAAATAGCTCTACAATAAATACTGCCTCTATGAAGGGTCTTGTGGCTATGTTTAGTGACAGATTCTGTGTGTGAACATATGCCAATTTTGGTGTCTGCACGTTGCCAAAATGAAATTGCACTGGACTTTTGTGTTCCTGATATTGTGTTCCTGTGTGTTGAATCTGTGTAGCCCCAATAACGAGTCAGTCTGACATACATAGCCAGTACGCTGTCATGATTTTTCAAATCCGCACACAGCTGAATACTCACAGGACGATTCTCATTGATCCCACACATGCTGATCAAACACCACTGTGTAGCTACTTGAAGGGTTGGAGGATTGACTTTACTGATCGTGGACTGATTTTTTTCTCTTTGTTTTTTATTGTAGTCACATTATTATTTTAGGATGATTAAAGTTCACAATAAGAAAAGAAAAGAACAGAAACTGATTGGCTGTCTGTATTTTGTGCAAAGGTCATACAAACATGGACTATTCCATTATGTTAAGGCACGTGCAAGTGTCTCATAAGGCCTCTCTTTCTCCCTTTTTCTCTAGGAACGTGTCGTAGCACACAACAAAGAAGATTCTATCAGTGTGAAGATGGCACTAACAGAACAGCTTTCTTTTTTTGTGGAAGAGGAGTGATGAAGCTTTTTTGTACTCTTACTTCAGTGCAATTTTGCACTTGTTAAGTTCAGTTAAAAGCTGGATCAAATTGAGGATATGGGGATAGGTAATACAGCATAGACTTTTAAAAAGTGCACACAGGGAGAAGGATCAGAGACACAGTATGACATATTAATCTCCTTCCCCCTCGAGGAACCTGACACTAGCAGAACAGAACAGGTAAGACAGAAAATTCACTTTGCGGTCATCAGCACAGGCTTTGTTGCCAAATCTCAGATCTGTGCCTTTCCCCATCTACCATTATTATTTTTGGGGCGCTTTTTGGAGAGCTGGGAGAGAGAGCAGGGAAGACACTCAGGGAATCATGGCATAAGGGAAGATTCAAAGCAGGCTCTGCAACAGGCTTATGATTCACCTGCTCAACCAGGTGACCTATATCAGCTCCCCTTCTATCATCAGTGTAAGCCAGGCAAGCAATTTAGACCCTGACCTCATTGTTGTAGTAAATGTTCAAATTTCTTATTTGGAATAGGTCTCGACATATTCTTCAATTTGCTTTTTTTAACAGCCTTGAAGCAGATGTATGTCAGTTTTGTGTCTGCGTGTTAATATGACCCTAAATAATCTCACATGAAACATGAGGAGAAGCAATTAATCTAAGAGTGCCTATAATGCTAAATAATACAGTGTCAGAAATCATCTCTCTGTCAAACAGAACTATTAAAAATAAGCGATGGGTCTGTGCAGTTTCTTGTTGTCCTATGTTGCCACAATATTCCTCTTAGAAACTTTAATAACAGATCAGGAGGGGTCACGAGTCGCTCTTGATCTCATGCACACAAAGGCATGATCAAGGACAGGAAATTCATCTTACTTTCCTATAAGATGTATTTCTTGAATAACTCACTAAAGAAAGAAAGAAAAGACCTCCGTATGAGCAAATTTAATGTTGTCATCGCAAAGCGTGCTTGGGGGGCTTCTTGCTTGTGGATCATTGAATGTTGTTCTCATGACAAATCTTTCTTCATGTGGATCTTTGCCATTTTTCCCTCATTACACCATGGGACAAAAAACCCCAAAACCAACACAACCACAACTCAAGCATGTGGGTCCTCTCTGTTCGGTATGCTGTCTCATCCAAATGGATCCGGAGAGGCGCATTGTGCTGTGATGTCATGGGGCAATTTTTTATTAGCAAAGCTCCAAGTGAACATGTGAAACCCATACGAATCAGACGCAAATGAGCAATTAATGATTAGAAATGAGAAAATGTCCCCTGCAGGCAGCACTGATACTGTGAAGGAGCAGCTTGTGTTTACTTACAAGGACAGAATCAACTAATTAAGTGGAGTTCATTTCATAAACACAGAACAGATAATATGATGTGGCTTGCTTTTATTTTTTTTTAAAAGATGTTTTTTAAAGCTTCCTTCATCCTGAGCTGCAACATAGTGATATCACTGCAGTGGTTTTGGGCCCTCAGAGTTCAGCTGTTGTACGCTGTTAAAGACACATCATTATGGGCTTCGGGGCCATCGACTACAAATCAAAAGCACATTTGATGATCCAGACAAAGTCCTCATATAGAACAGCTAACATTTCTAGCAAATACAAAATAACAGTAGAGAACACAGGCAGTGTAATAGTGGCTATGTGAGTGTGTTTGTTTGGTTAAAACTGCTTTTTTAGGATATTAAATGCAGAATTTCTAGCTTGTACACAGACTGAGGATATTATTTTACCACTGAATTCGACTGTTGAAGCCAGCCGCCTTGGTACAGAGTAAGTATTATTGCCACCTCATAATTTTTCTCAGAGTGGCTCCAATGCGCCTGCAATACACGAGAAGAGCTCAGCAAATCAGAGTGCTAGCTGTGTTATGCAGTTTCCATGTGTACAGAAATATAGTAGGTTTGATTTTCAAAGTAAAGCATATTTTCATGGTTTCTTAATGAGGTTTAAATTCCACTGAGACCCTGCCAGCGGTGCAGAGTGAATCCACTAGATATATCTAGAGTTACTTCTCCTCTGGTCATGATTTGTACTTATGATGTGTGAATTTTATAGGGTTTTGAGGGAAGCTGCATCAAATCCATGCATCCAACATCACTCAGAAATTCAAAAATGGTGGACACTTAAAAAAACAAAAGCGTTTTGCTTCAAAGATGAGCTGTATAAGTCTTTTCTGACAGTTTCAAGGAGTCATACTAGAGCTCTTACACTTCTGAATCTGAAGTCAAATATGACATGATAGGCTGAACTCTCATTGCCCAATAAATCTAAAAATTATGACTGGTCTGTTTAGGTGTGACTCTATATACTATGTAAACCTGTTTTATACTGAGATATCCAAATTCTGCTTTAAGTCATAACTGTTTGACCTTTAACTCATAGGAGGAGACATTTTGATAGGACTTTCAATCATTTGAAACCATTAGCTGCTCTATATAAGTGCTTATCACGAAGCTTATCACACTCATCTACTTGATCCCAAATGTCAACATTTCTGGTAAGAAATAAAAAATCTTGAAAATGTGACTTTGTCATCTGGAAGTAACTGAAAGATTTATCTGTCCCAGGTCTCTGAGCAGATCAAATTCATCCTTGCAATGCTCTCGTTTTTCTCCTGCTGACAATCAGGCCTTGAGAGGCAGACCTCATGTGATAAGTTAGACATGATTTATTTGCATCACAAAGGGGACACATTTCAAATCTCTGCACACAAATTATACACTCATGGTTACCTGACTTCGATTATACATAAAATAACCCTTTCTGTCAAGCATCTGTTTGCTCGTAACCTTCACAATATCTGTGCTTAACATGAATCTGGGTACAAGCAAGTCAGTAAAATCCAGTATGCCTTTTGAAAGAAACAGACTCACTCTCATCCTGTCAGAATTAATATGCAAATAACTCATATCTCTTTTGAATCTTCAGCAGTAATCCTTGTCCATGGAGAAAATCATATCATAGTATACACTTAGATCCTTGACTGATCCAAGTACACGCTCTGACATTAGAGCAGCGGCGAGAATGTTCTTCTTCAGAACAATATGCTGCGCTATCACTCAAATCAGTCACTGTAAGGCATGGGTAAGCCCACAAGGCTAAATCTAAATATGTAGGTCTACAGCGGTATATAGCATTAAACTCTCTCACTGCAATTTCCAAACGTTGACAAGAAGAATGCTCCCACTCTTTTTGATCAGCGTGAATCCGGCTTCATTTTATCCATTAAAGCCACAATCAGTCTGAAAATCAGCGCTACGTATAGACAGTGTGCTTAGCACGAAGAAGCAGAGTATTCGGTTTCTGATGTTCGAGATAAAGCATCGCCTCCTCAGCTGCACCAGTTAAAACAGACACTATGATGTCTATCTGATAATCTCTTTGCCCCCACAGAGGGTCACACTGGGGTCGACATCACTCGTCAACCCCGAGGAGCTTTTTTCTCTCTGCCTTTGTTTTTGTTATCAAACAGCCAGAAGTAGCAGCAGAGGCCAAAGGGCAGGGTCTTTATCTCCAGTGCCTGCAACCCATTTTTTACAGAGGAATTTGCCTTACAACTTAAAACTGTGCTGAGCATTTGGGTGTGAGAGGGCATCATCAAGATAAAAAAGGCCAAGACAACACTGGTGCTTAAAGAAATTATTTGGCAGTGCTGTTAAGTTTATCTCACTTCTGCACAGAAATGCAATGTAATTATGTAAGGCACGCAATGTATACACCAGGCCATTTGTAAAGTGCAAAGGAGCAGCACAGATTAGGAGTGTAACAATTTTCCAAAACCATGGTTTAGTTCGTCCCTCGTTTTTTTCTTTAGAAGGAATGGATTACAAATTTTACCACAGGCCTGATCGCTCCGTTATGATTGGATCATGAACAAAAAATTATCTCTATTACTTTAGAGCAATTCCAGTTCACTTGCTGCCAGAGAGATTATTACCATTTAACCATCCCAAAGCATTAACAACTCTACATGGGTATCACGGTACAGAAAAATGGAGCCAAGATAGGATACTGCGGACATCTGTATCACAGTTTTGATCTCGGTTTCGTAATGTTGTGAGGCAGAAGCACGGACTGATAGAATATGAAGCCTACTAATTAGGGGTCATTATCAGTAGGAGCGTGTTTGAGATGAAAAACATAAAAATCAAATCTTTGCTGTGTTGTTATTACAGCTGGTACGTAAAAGGACATCCTCTTATACGTCCAGCTGTCTCCTTTTGAATAAGTGCATTCATCAGTAGTTCATTGTACTGCTGCAGCTCCTGCCTCCCTCTCTGAGTAGTTGTCATGCATCTTTTTTGAGTGCTGGACTTTACTGTCACTGTGGCTGCGCTGTTTTCGATGGCGCTTAGACTGCTTGGTTCAAGCCACTGACAGGCAAGCAAGGAGACAAAACTGGATGGATGCAGCTTTCCCTGCCAGCAGTGTCAGCCCTAATAGTTCACTTCAGATCTCGACTCAGCCCTCTGTCATCTGACATACAAAATGTGCAGTCTTCTGTTTTTGAGCCCTCGGTCCCAGTGTTTTTATGCCCTGCCCTCTATCTGCTACTCTTCTTCCCCCCTTCTCTTTTTCAATAATGCCGTATGATCTCACGAAGTACACAACACACGCTTGAAAATTATGCTTGGGGTCTTTGTGCTAGTGCAGCCAGCTGAAGTTATCACTTCATTCACAATATGTTCTGCAGGTGTGCAAAAGGTTACACCAGCAGAAATCGGTTTTGCAGTCATCATCGCCTGGAGACCATCAATAATTTATATCCTGGAAGAAGAAGGAGTCTGATTTTGAAATTTTCTGAGGTGGGCCTTTGTATGCCAGTAAGCCTTATTTCAAAACTCTTTGGAGCTACATTCCTCCGTTCGTGTACACCATGTATTGAAGACTTATGTTTGGAACGGTATATGGGGATCTAACTAATGGTGCAACTGTTGCATGAATCTCCTTCAACCCCAATGACAAAGGTCTTATCTTTGTAATCAGATACAGGATAAACCACGTCTTATTTCTTCCAGCGGAGGATGAAAAAATGTTTGAATTATCACATTCGGCATATTTCCCATAAGAAAACAGAAGCCTCGAGCTAAATGAGATGAGTAAGAAAGTGTAGATACTTTAACTCTGAGGCATCAAAGATGATTCAGTTCCAGATGCTCAAATACAAAATAGTCATGTGATTCTTGGAAATCGTGAAAATTCCCCAATCCATGCATCTTTCATTAGGTTTGAAGATAATCTGAAAGTGAACAGCCTTCTAGTGCATCAGAGCTGGTACAACATCATGCTAGGTATAAAACTGACAGACACACCTGTCTCAGCAGCATCGTGTCATCCTCTTAACTCCTTTCTATCCCATGAGTCAGATACTGCACCCAACCTCTGTCTGTCCAACAAGCGACAACAGCTAAGCTAAAACAACAGAGTATAATAATGACGTTGACTCATTTTAGAGGCTTTTTACCACTATTGTACTGTGGTAGCAGTGTGAGTGTTTCCCAGAAATTAGCTTTAATTATTAAAGGCACCCTGTGGTCAAAAACCCTCTTAACAAAAATGTCTGTAAATGTTTCAGTATTTTGCACTGAAACAAATTATATGACTTGCAAGTTTAAAGCTTCATGCCAAGACAATGTGTTTGAAAAAGCAGCAACAGCTGATTGTAGCAGCACCTCAGAAGCACCATCGTTGTTATTATGGTGTTTAATTACGTTCAGCTCGTTCCTGACCATCAGATTATCAGAACAGATCTAACTTACAGTATTTACAGTATTATTAAAACTTAAACACTATCCTTTATATAGCTTGTTACTGAAACAAGACATCAACTGTGTCAGACACTTTGTCACTTTCTAGTGTAGTACAGTGGTTGTCATTATACCTTTTAATTTTTATTAATTTGTGTAGAGATTTAAAAGCAGCTCGCCTTACTTGAACTGACTGCATGCCCCATGGATAGTGGAGTCAAAGTATCCCACAATGCTTGATGAAAACTACTGGATGCTAACCAAATACATTATTCTGACAAAAGTAGTGGGCCACCTACACATTACACATGAAGGAGCTGTTCAGACATAGAAACCATGAAGCTCCTGGTGCACAGTTTTGGCGCTAACGTTAATGCCAGAGGAAGCTTGTAACTCTGTAGTTATTGACTTAGCCATGCTGGCGACTTTTACGCACTACTTGCCCATGCTCTGTGATTTTAGATGGTCTGCTACTTTGTGGCTGAGTTGCTGTGGTTTCTAAACACTTTTCAATAATACCAGGAGGAAATACATTTCACAGACTGACTTGTGCATACGTCCTTTTAGAGCACCACACTTGAATTAAACGAGCTCTTTAGAACGACTCATTCTTTCCCAAATGTTTGTAAAGTGCATTGCCAGGTGCTTGATTTTATACAACTTTGGCAATGGAACTAAAAACAACTGAAGTGAGAGATTAAGAGATGTGGTCCAATACTTTTTGTCCAAATAATAAATGTTAATACATACCATCATGTATTTCAACAATGGAAAAAACACAGCGGAATGAGGAATGAGAGGAGCATATCATAACATGAACTATTCTAAGATCATTTTAAGAATTAATCGAGAAAACACACTCAGTATAATAAAAAAAAGCATGCCACATTAACTTTTTTCAGCAGGTGTTCTGTCAGGTTTTAGCTGTGAGCAATGACGTAATTAGTGGTGCGGAGAAAATGAGCTGAGTATCGTCTGAAAGTGTTTCTACACTTTGTCGATAAGTTCACAATAAATTCTATTACACTGAACTCCTTAATTGGGAAGTAGGCAGTATTAAACGACACAATCAACAGCTGCTTTAAACTGACTCTAACCCAAAGACATAATTATAGTTTCTCACGTGAGTGTGTATTGTAAAAGATAATAATTTGGTGAGTGCATAAACACAAGCTGTCTTATGTTGCACTATGAAGACATAAAGCTGAACTGCAAAGAGGCTGTCAAAAAGGGGTTAAAAAAGGATATTTAACCCTTTCGCAGTATTTTACTTTAAGTCTTTGTCTAAATCCATTTGCCACAGAGATTTCTGAAAGATCTTCTTCATGTGTAGCCATCACATAACTGTGTCATTAATTACCAATTTCTCTAAAGTTTTTGAAAATAGGACAAAGTGGGTTTAGCAGAGCACAACATGGCAATGAAAATAATTTATCCACAGGAAAGTTAGAGGAATGATGATTACAATACGCAGAACTCTGACTTAGACACATTAGTGCCCGGTTATATTTATCATGTGGGTTTAGGTACTGTTCACCGCTAATGCCGGCAATAACAAAAGGTACAGTGTGGTGTTTCAGTGTTTCTTTCTTTCTTTTTTTCAGAAAAGAGTAGACATTACAGTCACTGTTGGCATCTGTCTTTTCACTGCGGTTGTTCTGCCAGTCTCTGATCCGCTTTGACAATGCTGTGGGAGTAAAGCAGGAACCAGCATATGTTAGTAATAAAAAATGTCATGAGCAAAATCGACATGTACCTTCTCCTGTGGTAATCTGTACCACATGTTGCTGGTTCAGTCGGGGGTTGAGCAAACTCATTCAGCTGGACTGAAGGACTAAAAAGATGTTCAACACATTTCGAGCAAAAACCAACTGTTTGGTGTTGTATGTGTGGAGCTTATTTTGTTGTTGATGTCTGACACTTTTCCAATTCGCTTACATCACCAACACATGCCACCATCCACTCCACAGTACAGACTATAGTTACAGACTGCAGTTCAATTTGGAGGAGATCTGTCACGGTTCAGACACATATGTCTGCATGTGTAGCGTGTGCTCACCCCGGGCTCCCCAATGGGGCCTTCCATGTCTACATTGACAGAACTTTAAGAGCCCTGCCAGATATGTAGGACGGGACAAGGTTACCTCAGCTCGGCACCAGTTCTCCTTCTAGGCAGTGGCAGAGTTTGTGTGATTTGTTATCACACAAACTCTGCACTGAATGAGAAAGCCGGACTGAAACAGACAGGGGAAATTGAAGAAGCAAAAATCGGGCAGCAGCATAAATGAGACAAAAGGATAAAAGACAGAGAAATAAGTGAGGACAGACAAGTAGAAGACATCAGTTCATTCACATCTTGATTAGGCCTAGGAAAATCAGCTGGATAAATCGCTTATGCAACATACTATGATTGAGGCAATTTCACAGAGAAAAACAGAATGAGAAACAGTGCATTCACTTTGTGCAAACAGGTATACATTGACGGTATATGCAGTGACACACGCATACTCTGAAGGTCAATGGTATGAGCTCAAATGGGTGGTAATAGGATACTGGTCCTGCAGAAAGAATCGGTACTGTATCAGCAAATCTACTGCCTGTTTGAGGACTACTAAGCCCCAATATGTAGCTCTCTTGTAGTCAATTCAATGTTCAAAGACAACTGTACACACTTCATTAAAAAATGACTAAAAAGTACAATAGAGTCAGTACATACAAAGAAAAATAACAGCAGAAGGGAAATATATCGTCAAGGACAATAAACACCTTGGTTAAAGAGTTCTTCAGGCCATTAACTGCATTAAGATCAGATTATTCCACAACATCAAACTATCATTAATTCTGTTGTTGTTCCCCAGAAAGTTACATTTCTACCTAATCTCTCCATATAAGATTAGAACATAGACATCTTGATTGTTGGGTTTTTCTCTCCATTATTGTAGGTCTCTACCTTATAATATAAACCGCCTTCAGATGACTGTTGTTGTAATTTGGTGCTATATAAATAAAATTGAATTGAACTGAATTAAGACCCATGCAGGTGATTGCAGAGTTTAAGTCTAAGAAATGCTAGAAAAACGGTTACTGATTTACAAGTACTGCCAGTGAAGCAGATTGATTGAAAGTGGACATTTTGAGGTTGATGTAATCACGTTTGGTTGTTTTCTCCGATTTTAAGGGTCCCACTGCATTTTGATACCAAACTACTATCAGCATGCAAAGTTATGTTCTTACACAACAACTGGTGCAAATCAGTGTGGAACCTGTTTACAGTATTTAAAGTGTTTAACCCAGCAGAGTGTGCATGTGACGTACTGAATCAAAATGAATTTTCAGCATCAGTCAATACAGACCCAAGTTACAGAAATGGATATCAAAGGGAAAAAAGTATAATCCAATATGACCCTTTGGCCTCAAATATTACATAACAAATCTTGCAGTTCAGATAAAGGCTTGTTGAGTTGTATCCAGTGCTTTTACATTCAATGTAACTTTGAATGAGTAATTGGTTCTGTCACATCAAAACGTAAGCTAAAAATTCTGTATATGAAAAAGTGTAAATAAAAACAAGCATCAGTGTTGCTAACATGTAGCGTCCTATGTATTTCCTCTTTCACAGGAGTGGAAAATTTCCAACTTTGCAGCTTAGTTTCTTGATCAAAGGTCAGAATACTGTTAGTATGTTAATTCAGAAATTCAAACTCAGTTTCACCCTAATGACTCAGTCACCGCAAAAGTGTGTCCACTATGACTAATCCCTAGTAAATGTTCAGGACACTGACAACTTTGGGGGATACAATAAGATAATTATTTCTGAAAGGATACAAGTGGTCTTATGTTTGTTCATTTGTTTGTTTTGACTGCAACTAAGCAATGTCTAGCATAAGTAAAAACACAGCCAACCTATTTTCTTCCATTCAGTTCAATTCAACGTTATTTATATGCACCAAATCACAACAACAGTGGCCTTAAGGTGCTTTATATAATAAGGTAGATCCTACAATAACACAGTTTTTGTTACTAAGCAAGCTGTAAAATTGATAATATGTGAATGTGGTTTCCTTAGACAGGCAGGCAAAGCTCCTTTCCTTTTCTATTATTATGTGACGCTTCCAGTCCACAAGCTGTGCCTTTACATTTACCCTGCAAAAGGTATATGAACTTGGATATTTTTCATCTAACTTCCAAGACAAAAGAGAATAAACACAAGTCACATTTTTTTTCCGTCTTTATTTACATCTCCAAAAGTTGATTCTGTTCATTTGGACGTAGCGTTTTATGGGAGAAATGTTTCGTCACTCATCCAAGTGACTTCTTCAGTCTCAGCTGACTGCAGGTTTCCATCCATCCATCCATCCATCCATCCATCCATCTTCTTCCGCTTTATCCGGGGCCAGGTCGCAGGGGCAGCAGCCTAAGCAGAGAAGCCCAGACCTCCCTCTCCCCAGCCACCTCCTCTAGCTTATCCGGGGAAACACCAAGGCATTCCCAGGCCAGCCGAGAGATATAATCTCTCCAGCGTGTCCTGGGTCTGCCCCGGGGCCTCCTCCCAGTGGGACATGCCCGGAAAACCTCACCCAGGTGGCATCTTTGTCAGATGCCCGAACCACCTCAGCTGGCTCCTTTCGATGTGGAGGAGCAGTGGCTCTACTCAGGTGACACCTGACGGTTTGCCAGAATCTCTTCGAGGCAGTCCGAAAGTCTTTTTCCATGGCCTCTCCGAACTCCTCCCACACCCGAGTTTTTGCTTCAGCCACTGCCTGAGCCGCATTCCGCTTGGCCTGTCGGTACCTGTCAGCTGCTTCCAAAATCCCACAGGCTAACCACGCCCGATAGGACTTCTTCAGCCTGGTGGCTCCCTTCACCTCTGGTGTCCACCATTTGGTTTGGGGATTACCACCACAACAGGCACCAACCACCTTGCAGCCGCAGCTCAATGCAGCAGCTTCAGCAATGGAAATGCTGAACATGGTCCATTCGAACTCAATGTCCCCAGTCTCCCTTGGAATGCTGTTGAAGCTCTGCTCAACTCTGATCTCACAGACTGGGGCCTCTGCTAGGCGTTCCCAGCACACCCTCACTACGCGTTTAGGTGCACCGGGTCTCTAGGTTTCCCCAATCTTATTCAATTCAATTCAATTCAATTCAATTCAATTCAATTTCTTTATTGTCCCTCAAGGGGAAATTAGTTTAGCAGCAGGAGGATAAAAATAAACAGAACAATACTATAAAATAATAATAACAATAATAATGATAGAAAGTTCAAGGACAATTATTTGCCATTAAGGAGACAAGACGCAGTAGGGATAAAAGAGACCTGGAGTCTTTTAGTCCTCCTCGGAGGTACTCTAAAACGGCGACTGGAAGGCAACAACTCAAACTCACTGTGAAGTGGATGGTTCACACAATTAATAATAGAATGAGCCTTTCTAAGCACATTTCTATTGTAAATGGCCAAAAGTCCATCTTGCCAGCGCCCTGAAATTTTGCTAGCAGTTTTTACCAGAAGTCCCAACCGATTCTTATTCTTCACCGTCAGGTTACCAAACCAGGCAGCGATACAAAAAGACATCACAGATTCGATAAAACTTCTATAAAACAAGGACAACATCTCAGATGAGACATTAAAAGATCTCATTTTTCTTAAAAAGAACAGTCTTTGTTGAACTTTTTTAGTAGTGGCATCAGCATGAGATTCAAAACACAGTTTATGGTCAAGTACCACACCTAGATATTTATAACTCTCAACGATCCCAATATCGGCAGTTTTAATGATAGTGGGTGATGAGCTATAAGAGGACTTCCTAAAATCAATAATCATGTCTTTAGTTTTTGACACATTAAGTGAAAGGAAGGACTCATCACACCAATTCACAAAATCATCTACAACCTGTCCATGGCCTGACTCATCCCCACTGGAAGACTGACGATTACTGTGTCGTCAGCAAACTTCAGGATGTGTCTGTTTGTGAAATTGCTGCGACACTCATTCGTGTACAGAATGAACAGAAGGGGAGAGAGGCAGCAACCCTGGGGTGATCCAGTGGAGGAGGAAAGCACATCAGAAAATACATGATTCACCCTCACACATTGTGACCTATTGATCAGAAAGTCTGTCACCCAGCCGACCAGACTAGTGTCAAGCTTGAAATGATTGTAAAGCCTGTCAGCAAGTAAGAGGGGTTGAATTGTATTAAATGCAGATGAAAAGTCAGCAAATAATAATCTTGCATGGGTGTGGGGGGCCTCAAGATGCTTATACAAGAGATGCAGGAGTGTGACAACAGCATCCTCCACACCTCTCCCTGCTCTATAGGCGAACTGGAAGGGGTCAAGATGGTGTTCAACCTGCATTAAAATCTCCTTCTTAATTATCTTCTCAAATGTCTTCATCACTAAAGAAGTCAGAGCCAGTAATGCTAGTTTTACCTTTCGTGTGTAGCCCTGCCATTGTTTTCATACCAAGCCAAGCTCTTTTGAGGTTGTTACTGCTGAGTTCTGCCTCAATCTTATTTCTGTACCTCATCTTGGCGATCTTTATTGCAGCCCTCACCTCCTTCCTCAATATTCTCATAGTGGGAACGTCTCCCTTGTTAAAAGCAATTTTCCTTTTAAGAATCAGATCCTTAATATCTTTAGAGAGCCACGGTTTGTTATTAGGGAAAGTCTTAAATTCTCTGACTGGAACCACAGAGTCTGCAAAAAGAGATGTAGCTACACACCACATCAGTGAGTTCATCCAAATCAGAAGTGCTCTCTTGAAACAAGGACCAGTCAGTGCAATCAAAACACCCCTGAAGGGCTACACAACTGTCTTTTGTCCAGACATTAGTCCGCTTCACTTCTGTAAGCAGGGAGGAGGTGAATAACATTGTGATCCGAAGAACCTAGCGCAGGTCCAGCCACAGACTTATATGCCGCCTTAATTGGTCCATAACACAAATCCAGCGTTTTGTTATTCCTTGTAGGACAAGTGACATATTGAAAGAAATTGTTCAGTGATTTCTTAAGATTACAATTGTTAAAATCACCAAGAATAAAATTAGGAGCATCCGGTGAGAGAGTCTGCAGATTGCGTACCACTTTAAAAATGGCATCGGCAGCAACTTTAACGTCAGCCTTAGGATGAATGTAAACAACAGTGACAAAAATTTGAGGGAACTCCCTCGGTGAGTAAAAAGGCCTGACAGATACTGAAAGGAGCTCGATGTCAGGAAGACACAACCGCTCCCGCACAGTAAAATTATTACACCAGCCCTGGTTGATATATAAACAAACCCCTCCTCCGTGAGATTTGCGTGTTACTCCACAGTTCCGATCCAATCTGACAGGGGTCCCAAAGCCGCTGATTCGCAGTGAAGTGTCACTGTCCATATCGGTCAGCCACGTCTCGGTAAGCACCATCAGACAAGCCTCCCTGTATTCCCGTAGATGAAGCACATTTCCTTGTAATTCATCCGTTTTGTTCCTAAGAGATTGGACATTGGCCAGAATCATAGAAGGCAGAGGAACACAATTCTTCCTCCGAAGTTTTCTTACACGCTGACGCACGCCGCCTTTCTTTCCGCGTTTTCTCAAGCGGCGGGGCTTTCCAAAATTAGTCTTTGACCGGGAAAATAAATCCTCACCAAGAATCACATCTGTCCGAGCATTAGAAGAGTCGTAGATAGACAAACAGGACCACCGTAATCCAAGTAGTTCTTCGCGTGTATAAGTGATTGTCAGTGAGAGTGAATGACTCCAGGTGAATATCGCCAACAACAATAAAACTAAGGTGTAGAAGATCTCCATCTCGGCAAAAAGTTAAAACCACGGTTAAGAACAGAGTTAAAACAAAGTTAAAAAGAAAAAGAAAAAGAGAAAGAAAACGCCAATAAACACCTGCTGCAGGTCGCCACAAGAGCAGCGCCTTCGCCCTGTTGTTATATATAAGACAAGAATATAAACAGTACATTTGCATAATGACTGAAACCAGCCCACAAAACACTACGTCCAGATGAACAGAATCAACTTTTGGAGATTTACTTACCTGGATGATTGAGCATGCATCAAGAAGTCTTTATTTACAGTTCTGACATTCAGTGGGAAACAACACAAAGTTTCATGAGTGGGGGAGGTAGTAGAAAAACTGGGTGTTTCTCTCTAAGTGTGAGCGTTTAAATCAAAGGAATCATCTAAACATTTGTTAAACAGGTGTCACTAGGTCCTCTGAGCAAATAAACTTCTTTAATATTATCAGCTAAACATTAACCAGACCCATCTAGAGGAAGCTAACTGTCACTGCAAATGGATTTCTCGCAATGAAATGATCTGCAACATTTGCTGCCTCTCATTGTTGTCTTACTGTGATCAAACAACAACAGGTTAGATGATACGGGCCTAAATGTATTAGCACAGCGAAGCTTGTTACTGGTGCTGCTCACAACACGGGATGGCGCATTGTGTTAGCCGAAAGCACGCTCTGCTGATTGCAGCATTTATCTGATGGGAGACGATGGAAGTGTTGTATGTGTGTATTTGTGTGTGTGAGATGCATGCATGAATCTGTTTATGTAAATATCTTGGAATTTGGTTCACAGTTCACCAACTGTGAATCCGGTATGTCCTGACATGCAGCTGTCTTTAACACACAAATCACTTTTTCTACCAGTGACAAGACAATTTCTTCGAGTTTTGCTCGGCTCACATCAAAGAGGGAAAACAAGTTCAAAGCTTGTTTACCAGTATTTTCTTCATATTTTCCAGCCACACTGGATGTTACTTAAATAGGATCATTTCCCTCTATACAACAAAAGGAATTCAGAGCTGCAAAAAAATGTAATAGATACTGATGCTTCACCTTAGCTAATCCACTTGCTGGTACTTGTTTGCGCAGACTTTTCTTCCTGCTATAATAAGCAGGAGACATTGCTTGTATAGGTCTCATCTGTCACCCACAGCTTCTCTTATGGATTTTCCTGTTTTGATCCTTGCCATCTGTGCCGCTTCCTCTCTCATTGCTTTTCTTCCAAAGTCGACATCTTGAACAATTCATTCTTAGCCACAGATTTACTGGATGCAGAGTAATTATCAAACTATTCTTGCACAGCAGTGGCATATTTTTAGTGTCTACACTGCAAAAGGTAAACTTTCCATCTGTGCTTTGGGAAAACCTACTAAAAAACACTCAGACAATTTGGTCCAGAGGGAAACAAATTTACCCCAAAGACAGAAATAAAACGGCTAAAGCTCCCTTGATATTGTCATCCTGGCATGAAAAAATAGCAAAGCTCTTCCACGGGCAGTAAACATGAAACTAAAAACATTATGCTGAGTGAGTTTATAGCAATAAGTGCACACTTTCTGGGTTAACACTGCCAGGGCTGTAATGGAGTAAATCTCTTTTTGGTAGGAAAGGTCAAACATAAAAATGAGCTAAATTAGTCAATGCTGCCGCAGCTCCAGTAGTGTTTTCTTAAATTTCATCACTCAGTGGTTCAGGGGGTTTTACCCATGAAGTGATTTTTCATAAATATTGATTATTTTGGAGGCGATTGTATTGTTTTGTCCTGCTCTTGTTCTTCAGAAAAAATAACAATAACAAGACGCAGTTTCATCAATTCATCATTGAAAAGTCATAGGGGACAACATTAACAGTATTACGATTATTTTTTGTGTCTCCTTTTCAGTGTGCAGTGACTGCAGTTTCATGGCAGCTCACTAGCCGAATGCACCAACACACGTATGTACGCACACACACACACACACATGCTCGCACGGGCAATGGAAAGTTTATACAATCCAGTGAAGTGCATAAGAAAAAAGGATGGCTGCTAAAGAACAAAAAAAATGATGCACAGCCCATTGCAGGCACCGCCAGCTGGGTACAGAATTAACTACATTTTATCACTTGTCTCCTCTTAATCAACTGAAGCTAACTTGGCTGAAGCTCCCCCTCATTGTGCCAGACACCATGTCACATCAGCATTCCTCATTCCCTCCTAAAAACTTACAATTAAAACCAGATCTACCCCTGGCCATGTGTGGCTCTTTGAGCGTGTGTTTCAATACTCGCCAGTGTCTGTTGCTGCCTTACATGACCAAGTCTATGCTGCTGTGTCAGGGTTTCCCTAGTACAGATATATTATATCTTTCTTCCAGACATAATTGGGACTGGTCTCCACCAGTACAGAGTGGTACGGCTGCTAACCGCAGTCATTCCTGTCTCCCTGCCTTCGCCACACACACATGTGCACCAGGCACCAGCCTTGCACAACTACACCAGCAAGTGAATAAGAAACAAAAAACCTGGAATGTAGCTGGACCAGTGCTCTTGCACTTCAGCGATGAGATCCAACGTAATTAAAACATCTGAACGTACAGCAGTAAAGCATTCTTGTTACAACAGCACACATACTGTAGACTCAGCGACTGGATAGCTGCTTGTCTCGCATGATGACCAAAATTTTGTAAATGTAAATGTTAAATGTTAAGTGAAGGGTCTGCTGTTAAGACTTTAAAAGGAAACCCCCACCTCTGTTATGCACTTCACACTGTAATGGCAGAATGCTCTCCAATGGGTGTGCTTCAGTGCTGTAATTTACTTTTTTTGTACAACCCTTTTTTCTGTATTTGTCTTTTCAGTTGGTGATTTCACACATTTTTCCAGTATGCCCTACTGAGAAAGTTGTATTATTTTTGGTGTGGTTAAAAACAGTGTGCATTGGTTAGTACAAAGGTTTTTGTTTTTTTTGTTTTTTAATCATGGAAGAAAAAGTAAGGATGCATGCAGAACAATACCACAGAGCAGCACGCCTGTTGTTTAAAAGATCTCAAATTACCTCTCGAGAGTGTTGTATTTCCCAAGCACTTGGCAACACTTCCACAAAGATGCAAGGTGTTGCTGCATTGAATTTCTGTTGATAAATCCAATGTTACATCATTTTGCATCTCTGGTTACTCTATATACTAACCATAAGAAGATGTTCTGTCTTTTTCCATCTGTTAAGATCATTAAGTAATCATTAGCTGAATGTATAAAAGGTCTGTTTGTTATTAATCAATTACATAATCATGCTTATAAAGTAGATTCAGCTGTAAGACAACACCCCTAATGTTATCACTGATTGCCGTTTTTGGAGTCGGGCTACTGGAAATCTATAAAATAAGCACAGTACTCTTGCATTGTATTCTGCTTTGCACCAAAATCTGTTTCATTCTCGGCTGTAATTGCTCGACTACTCTATTTCCACAACATTGACAGTTGCCACCCATTAAACCAAAGAAATGATCTTAAAGACATTTATATACACACAGTAAAGAGTAGCCCCTTTCAAACATAAAAAGCTGAATATAGCAGCTGTAAATGGTTGCTATTTAGCCATGAGGTTATGAATACTTGGTCCAATTTGTATGCCATTAATAATTATTTGAGTAAGGGTAAGAGAAATGCCACCAATATACAAATAAAGCAGATCAAGTATATCAAAGTGCACTAACAACAACTATTTAAATGTCTTTAGGGTGAAACTTTCCTTTGAAAAACCAAATGAGATTTGCCCAGACTTGAAAGTCATTTCACACATAAAGTGTGGTTACAAACTGGTCCCCAGGGTGGGAGATATCCCTGCGTGGTGGATATCACGTTCCACTAGACATTTTCTGACATGCACACGTCATTAAGGTAATCAAAGAATCACTGTGTCCTAGCTCTAGCGGGAGCCATAAGAAATATCCCACCATATAGAATAGTTTCCTGTTCTGACAAGATACCACAGCTGAAGGAGGGAAACCCAACACCCACCTGCAAATGCAAATAACACACAGTCACACATGGTGAGAGGAGGCCCTGAGATCTCGATGAATATGTGTATATATATATATATATATATGTTTGGGTTCGCTATCAGAGGCCTGGGCCTGAGAGCTTGAGGGTCCCGCTCAGTATCTTAGCTGTTCCTGGAAGTCCCGAGGTCAAAATGGGAGATGCCCTCAAGGGTGGTGAAGAATGACCGAGCTAAGATCCTGTGGGACTTCCAGATACAGACGGACAAACCGGTGGTAGCTAACCAACCGGACATAGTGGTGATAGACAAACAGAAGAAGACGGCCGTAGTGATCGATGTAGTGGTTCAGAATAACAGCAACATCAGAAAGAAAGAACACGAGAAGCTTGAGAAATACCAAGGGCTCAGAGAAGAGCTCGAGAAGATGTGGAAGGTGAAGGTAACAGTGGTCCCAGTGGTAATCGAAGCACTAGGTGCAGTGACTCCCACGCTAGGCGAGTGGCTCCAACCGATCCCAGGAACAACATCGGAGACCTCTGTCCAGAAGAGCGCAGTCCTAGGAACAGTTAAGATACTGCGCAGGACCCTCAAGCTCCCAGGCCCCTGGTAGAGGACCTGAGCTTGAAGGATAAACCGCCCGCAGGGGCGTGCTGGGAATTTTTCCCCCCCAAATATATATATATGTATTTTAGATAAAGTTTAAAACTGACTATATAGATTTCAAGCAGGCCTTTAATATATCTGGCTGCAAGAAAGCAAACTGTGTAGCTTTTATAAGCTGCTGGGAAACTGAAGCCCCCTTCTAAAAATGACTTTGCAAATCATTAAGGTATTTGAACCTAAATCTTAAAACAAGAAAAACACCTTATTGAATTTGTGACAACAAAGAAACAGAAATAAGCTTTGGCTCAAGATATTCATAAAGTCCTCTTCACAAAGCTGGGTCACTAGCTTTAGCATAATATGGCTAAATCACCTAAATTACTCCCACTTGGCTGAGTAAGACAGAGAGAATGGATAGAGCGATATAGAAGTTCAGTTTGGCAGGCAGCGACTCTGGTAAGGTCAAACCACCTTCAGACTGGATGGCTGTTTGGTTTTAGTAGGAAGAAAACAAATGATGTTGTGTTTCAGCTTTCTCTGTCTCTGTAGGGTGCTTTAAGGTTTAGAGATCTTGCCATTAGAACAGAAAATGTGGTAAGGGATGAGCTTTTGAACTCTGTTATATTATCACCTCTTAGGCAACTGTTTGCTAGCAAGTTCCTATCATGTAGATACAGAAATATGTCTTCATTTTGGAGTCAAATTTCCTGCCACCTCCTCATTGTAGGTCTACTCTTACTTTCCTTTTAAGACTGCTTTTGCCTCTAAAGATTCATTAAGCTATAGATTGTTTTTTCCTCTGTGTAGCTGTTAAATGATTCACTGTGTTCATTAGCTTGCCACTAACATGTATCTGCTGAGGTGCTAGGCTAAAAGTATTTGAAAACTGACAAAAAATGCACTAATACAGATAGGTGAACCAATAAGCTCTGTAAAGCTGTAAACCTTTTCAAACATTCATATCTAAAATATTGATTTTTAGTGTTTTGATGTTTATTTTTATGCTAGTGGTTCAATAATTACTACCTAACCCTTTAAGGAAATGCTATATTACACGGTATTGCATGATTTCATTCGCTACGTTATTTTCCTAGCCTTGAGCTTTATGTCAATATTCCATATGCTCAAGATATTTTATTTGCATCTTATCCAATTCACTAATCCGATACACCAGTCAGCACTCATCACACCTCTTCCACAGCTGGAGCCTCACCGCATGCCAAGTGGCCTGAGTGTGCCTTCTGAGTGAATCCTGATATTTAGTACTGTGCATTGTGTCTTCATACTCTAAGCTCTGACGTTCTATTGTGCTACTTTTAATTGTATGTGGCGATTCTGGCATTGTTGCATGTGTAGATTCAGTGTGTGTTGCAATCACTACAAATAAATGCACATGCTATGCAAAAAAGCTTTTATAAATGAGTAGATAAACACAGCAAAAATGCAGATGCTTCCACACAGGTGCACTACATGGTACAATTAAACAATTATCATCCAATCATGCAATGTAGCATGTATAAAACTGCTGAGCATGCTCAAGTGATTCTGATTCTGTGTCAAGATAGCATAAGAAAAAAAACTAAGGGACTTAAAGAGGGGGCACAGATGGCAGGAGTCACAAAGAATATCCAACTGAGTAGAGTTTCATTAAGAAATTCAGTCTACATTACAACTATCAGAAAGACATCAGTAATCAGTGTTGAACATAGAACATATGTGATAAACATGATGCTTGTGTGAGTGTGATGTGTAGCAGAATGAAAGCAGAAGATCTGTTCCTCAGGTGACTGAGAATATGTTTGCAGGACGTGATCAGACTGTCAGCAAGAACAGCCCTGACAATTACATAGAGAGGGATATTAGATGGGTTGCAGTGTATAAACCCCTCATTACAAAGATGAATGCACATTTGACAGTTCAGTGGTGCAAAAAAAAGCTTAGGCACTGGTCTACAGAGATGTGGCTACATCCAGATGAATTATTTTCATTGTGTTCTTGACAAGTGAGTGAGAGCGTTTGTGGTAGGCCTGAACGCTTGACCCCTACACCGAAAATTATCTTTAAGGTGAGCGCTCTTTTCCAGGATGATAGCGCCCCATCCATAGATCACATAGGGTCATCAAATGGTTTGATGAGTATGAAAATGTGGATTGTTTGCTATGGCCTTTGCAGTCACCTCATAACCATACAATTGAACATTTATGGAAGATTCTAAACAAGTTAGATAATCAAAATACCAAATTAGGGAATGCTGGAAGAATGATGTTTCAGTCCTAAAGCAGAGTTCCAAGAAAACTGGAGAACCAGGTACAGCTGTTCTTGTGGCACATGGTGGCCTTACACCATACTAAGGTACTTTGTTTTTCTAGTAATTTGTCACCTGTCTCTAAACGAGTCTCACTAAATAACTACAATCCTGTACCACTGTGAACAAATAAGCAAGAAAATTGCAAACCAACTGACATGCACTTAAAACAAAAGGCACAGTAAAAATGAAGTACTATTCTCTTCTGTGGGTGATTCATCAATACAGTCACAGTCTTTCTAACTTTGTCTCTCTGTCTCTCATTCTCCCTCTCTTTCTATAACTCAGTTTTATTTGCATCACTCTGCATAATACACAACAGCACATACGTCCCCAGGGCCTTTTTTATTACGTAAACCTGTTGCAAGAGGAGTCACAGCAGCGCTTTTACAACATCCATCAAAACAGGGGCAAGAATGTCTTAGAGTGGTTACGGATGTATTGGTTAAAAGGCAGTGAAGTCAGAATACTATTAGACTTGTCCATTGAATTCAGATATTTTCAAAGACACCAGACAAAAAGTATTATTAACACTTGAAAAGTCTGGGTACTCTGTAATAGAATCAGCTGCTATACCCAGAAAATAAAATTCCTCGCTCTGGGTGAAAAGAACAGAAACTCATCTCTGCATAGCATCACTGCAGGCAGAGCCCCCTTTACTGAAAGAGTGAATAACTCAACCCAGGGATGCTGTGCTCACCCATTTTGAACAAAACAGCCACATACAGTATGAGAAGTATATGAGAGAACAGCAGCTCCAGTCTAACTTTGCACAGAGGACAAACGAGGCAATCTGGACAAAAGGGGATCACAGTTTCACACGAAGACCAACTGGTCAGTGTTCAATTGCTTGCAGCGCCAGTACTCTTGAAAAGCACTATTCTAGCTGCAGGAATCCCTTCCTCCTGTCACTTAAAGTTTCACAGTTCTTTGAGGAGGCAGGAGCTGCAGGAATCGTGCAGAAAGTGAAACTGAGAGAATGCAGCCTACTTATCTATATAAATCTTCAATGTTCTGACATTTGTGCAGTCTGTTATTGATTTTAAAACCTGCTGTGGGGAGAGAGAAGTAACTCTGCAAGTGGCATAATTTAAAATGTGTACATGTATGAATGCAAAGTGGAAAGGGGGTTCTTGTTAAATTGACCTGCTTTATCCTTAACTTACCATTTGCATTCTTCCCGCAGATCAGGTGTTGCCAGGGTTGCAAAGAGCCCCATATCTCTGCATCACTGTTAACGGCCTGCTCCAGGATCTCCACAGTAAACTTGGGGATCCCGTTATCCCGCTCCAGCAGCGCACTGCGCAGCACCCGCGCGTACACATCACGGAAGAGGTTTTCCATGCACGCGGCCAGGTAGATCGCCGCGTGCTCATGGATCCTGACTGCTACCCTGCTGTCGACCATCCACCTGAAGAACTTCCCCACGTTAAAGATGAGTCCGCATCGCGCCGACTTGCCGCGGGTGAACTTGTCGTCCTCTGTGCTCATATTGTACAGTGACAATGCACTGAGGGCCCCGCTGATGCAGTTCATCGACACGGTCCACGCCAGGACCATCTTTATGGCACTTTGGATCTCATATTTGGTACATTTGGCGTAGCGCAAACTCAAGCGCTGCGCCTCCTTGGCGACCCTGACCAGGGCCCGGCTGACCAGAACCGAAAGCCTGTGCAGGACGTCCTGCTGTGGTGTCGGCAGGCTCATCTCCTCGTCCTTGCTCAGAGCGCTCGCCACTTCCCCGAGGCTCCACGGCACATCCTCAAGCTCGGGTAGTTTAGCGCATTGCCCGGTGCACTCCAGGATCTCGGCGTCTTCGACCAGGACCGTGTTAACAGTGTCCAGACTGTTGTGTCGACTGTGCATCGAGTCGGTTAAATGCCAATAATTCCCTCCATGTGCCTCTGAGCAGCACAGCGACGCACTGGAAGACCTGAAGGAGTCGGCGGCTCCACCATAACCCGAGTCTAGCGTCAAATCCTCCAGGGTCCTTGCTACTGACTTGCTACTCCTTGCCATAACTGCGCTTCATACTGTAAAAAGAGGGCTTGGAAAAAGTGGGGGAAAATACCGACGAAGACGCAGTGTGGATACACAAGCGCCTTCCACGAGCTTGTCAACTGAAATGTTTTATTCTTTTCCCTTTTCTTTTGTTTTCTTTTGGAACTGTCCATGCAGGCATAAAGTTAAGAGTAGTATCTCCCTACAGTGCATCAACAGTCATACAGTGCCGTTCAAGCGCAGAGGCTGACAGATGGAGGCGGGACCGGAGAAAACAGAGCGCAGCTGTCAACCAATGGACTCTCGGGAAGAATCAGCAAAGCGTTTTAATTGGATCAATAAAAAAAACCATCGATATAGCTCCTGATAAAGATTGTTAATATGAATACAAACAGTAAAGGACGGGAGTACTCCGCTCATTTCCCCCCTTTCTGTCGTCTACTCCTTATAAAAGTTTGCTTCCTCAAAACTCTTGAACCGCACATCCTGTAAAATGACCAGTCAGACAAAAGACACAAATTGCACTGAATAATATATATTTTAATATAAAAGCAACTGCTTTTATGTAACTGTGTTTAGAGGACAAACCGGCCAGAGGCACAGACTTTTCAGTTATTTTCTGAGGGCCCATGTCTGATCGTAACATGACTCAAGACCATTAATAATAGATTGCATGCATAATGTATCCTTCTCTGTTCCTCTGGAGGAGAACTCGTTGAAAAGATCGGAATTACTTTCAAGGTCATTATCTCGGATCCCTCAGGGTCTAACGTTAGTTTCTGCGTTTAGTTTTTTGCCCTTCCCATGGGCCATCACGGCTTTGCAGGATCTGCATGAATACATTAAATAAAGCAACACCGAGCGATACACTGTAGAAGTATTCTTTACTTTGGAGTAACAGCGATGATCGTGCATTTACAGTAACAATGTAGGCTAATGAAAGAAATGTAAGGCTGACAAAAAATAAGGTTCGGGTTCAGTGTAACAAAAAATGGTTGAGTGTAATTAACCTAAACTGGTGGTATTTACATTTTAGTTGCAGTACTTTCTGCACTGGACAGCAGCTTGGAGCAACAGTGAACCCTGGTGTTAGCTAATAAAACTTCAATTTATTGAGATTGACATTTTAAAACAATCACAAGCTCCAACAACAACTTCATCACACAACTAGGATTGGACGATGACTGCTTTGTACAATTAATGTGGCAATGTAACATAAACCTGTGCGGCATAGTGGTCCATATTAAAATGCACCATGCTGCATTTGGCAGGATAACACCCACAGTTCTCCAGTCACTCCCAATCTATATTATTAAGTACACCTAGTTTGCAAAATCCCTAATTAATGTGGGACCAAAAGCTTTTCCATTTAAAGAGATGAAGGAGCTTGGTTAATAAGCTACCCTGATGCACACAGAACTGACTTTCTGATTATTATTATAGTACTTTAACTTGTTATTATAAAGTAAAACCTCCTTCTGAGGCATTCTGATTTCGTTTTTGTGTCTTTGCCAACACATAACTGCATGTCACAGCATTTTAGCACATATTTTCAAGTCAATATTATGCAAAGTCATTATTAATTAATTCATAAAATCAGTGCTCAGTTAAAATATATATTTTATTAAGGTAAATACAGTATATACAAGCATATGATGTAGATATTTCTGAAAAGCATAATCCTGTATTCTGTGATTATGGGATGTGAGCAAACAAAGTCATATTTCTACAAAACCACACGTTAAAGCTGTCTTATGATCTCTCTCTCTGGTCCTCATGTAAATGGGGTAAATAGAATAATATCCTTATATAGAGAGGTTTTAAAAAATGTTCAACAGCCCAGAAGAAAAGCAAACTGGTTGAGATGATTTAGAAACACATTAAATGTAACTGAAATGAGAAGCGGCTGTATCAGTAACAATGAGGAATCTTGTGCTCTTGGGCCACTGTGATGTGGCCTGATGTAGATTAAGGGTTAGATCAAGATCAAGTATGCATGCTCTTCTTCTTCTTCATCCTGTCACACATTTTGGAAGGCTGCACACACATTAAATGTTTACTGCAGTATATGTCCTCTTTCTCCAAGTTCACTGAGAAAAACAGAGCAAAAGGCTGATTGATTTGTGTCTGCACTATAACCTTCATGATTGGTCTATAGCTGCTCTACAAAGGGAAAAACCTGCATTGCTCAACCTTTGTGTTTAAAAGCAAAGTAGATTAACTGATTAAAACAACTGAAGCTCAGAACATTTAAAATCACATCACAGCTTCGTGTCCAGTTAAATAGATTATCATAGGCTCAGATAGCTCTAATAAAACAAAAAGGAAGATTAAGACAGAAAAACCTCAAAGTTTGTGAAAACTGACTCAAAGGCAAAAACGTTAAAGTGCACTTTGATCCTCTACAAAAACAATTTCTGGTTAATTCTGCCATCTAGTGGCAATTTGTATAAGTGTAATGGGATGTTTTTGACTGCATCCCCACCACCCTTTTCAACATAATTATTAGAGTAACCTAACTTTCTTATAGCCAGAGAAATCTTTAGGCTTCTCTGATTTTACAGTAATTTTTCAAATCTTAGCAGAGAATGAATGATGGAAAATAACTTTTTTTCAGGAATGTTTGATGCATATCCTTGAGAAGCCAGAAGGTCACAGTGGAAAAAGCCATCAGACATTGGAAACAATTACTTTTCAATGCACTCAGTAAAAAATACAGACAGACAAGCAAAAAACAAACAAATACTTTGACTGTATAATTGTGAAAAGCATTGCACGCCTTAACCACACTCCTGTGGCTTTCCTGCACATACTGTAATTTTCTCCAGAAGACAGAGATGTGCAACCAAGGACTTCTAAAGCAAGCAGACAGAAAAACAAATGGTCAGAAAGTGACAGAAATTCCTCTCATATCCACACCTATAACAGAACAGCTAAAGTCCAGACTTTGCTCCCTTACATTAAGATTTACTTTCTTTTTTATTTTCTGTTTCACTGAGCAGGATTTTTCAAGCTGTTTTTCCCTTAGAAAGCAGAAACAGAAATGCTCAGGTGTAATGTACTTTAAAAGCCATGGCTTTTAATCTTATCATGCATGCATTTTCTCATGCATGCACGATACTTAGGGAAAAAAAGGAGGCATATTGCACAGCTTCACAGATCTGGTTGTGCGACAATGATATAACTTGTCATTCTGCCCCAGGGTGATACAACATGTTCTTCTTACCGAGCACAGTGTGCTATCTTTGCTCCAACCCTGACATTTCTGTGGCATGCAATATATCCCACAGAAATTATTTATTCAAAAGATTTATTTTTGTTCTTTAAACAAAACCTGTTAACAAGTTAAATTAAACTTCTATTGCTTGAATTTACACCTAAAATTCAATAACCTGAGTGAAATATCCTTCGATAATCATTCCATCATTAAACCAAAGGTCAAAATGATCATCCTTCTGATTTTTCCAATTGATAATAACAAAATGTAATTTACCATTAATGACACTCTAACAAATGTATGAGGCTGCCTCTTCCTATAATTACAAACAGGGTTACAGTAAAAACAAACAAACAAAGTAATTACATAACGTATAACATTTTAAAATCTACCAGATAGACTATCAAAAACTTAGAAATGAATACCTCTTAACACCTTATTGTAATCTAGTCTTGATATAGTAACCCTGTACCTCACTCAGAGCCAAAGGATACCCAGTTATGACAAATGTACACCAGAGCCCTGCTAGGAGTATGATCTATGTGGGTCCAGTTTTGGTTATTTAATAAAAGTGTCATTTAATTCAATTAAATCACAACTATTGTGTAAGTTTGTACTTTATCATTAAAAAATGATAACGTACGTCATCACCTCAAAGTTTTGCTCACTGTGAAATGAACAGTTTGTCAAGTCAAATGTGTGATATCAAAAAAATTTCACTGTGCACTCTAATGTGGCATTAGCAACCCACGTGACCAACAGCTACATTGCTTTTGCCAGAGTGTAAATTGCCAGTATTATTTAAAGGGTATGTTCAACTTATTTGCCCAGTTTTCGTGTAATGCCAGTGTCGTTTTACAGACTTTAGACACAACTGCCATGAAATTAAGACAAAATTCAAATAAAACTTGCAATTTCTTTATTGTAATCAAAGTTGTCACACAAAAACGATCTAATTTCTGTCCAAACCAATTAGAGAAGCTCTGTGCAATAGTAATAGTAGTACCTAACTCTACAGCAAATGTTATGTATTAACAACTGCTGATGTCATGTCACATCTTAAGTTTTTATGTAATTTAACGTGGCTCACGGGGTACACATTGGTTAGAGATTACCGCTGATGATGACAATGGGCGGGGTTAGTTATGTCCGACCAAACGCACGGTTGCGGCGCGGTCACGAGAAAGAATCGAGCACACCTGCTCAGAAGCTGGCCTTGCCGCGCGGCATGTGATCATCCGGGTACTTGTGGGTATACCACATAACTGAAACCGAAGTCTCCCATTAGCTGCCTTTAATCTCCCAGTTTAGACGATATTTTCGGGGTTTTCGCTTAAAAACGGAGTTTGTCAGAGATTGTATCGAGAAAACATCGAAATCGATGGTGGAACATTTAAAAATAACCGCAGATAACGCGTAAGCAGAGGTAAGAAAGCACATTATGGAAACGTGACGGGGAACACGTTGCATAACGTTTAATCCTGGCCAATCACGTCGCTCCTTTCAGCCCTGCGTATTCCTGTGGGTGGAGATGTTGATAGCGAGGACATCTTGCATGGCCGACTTAGGCTGGTGATGTAGTTTATGTACAGTGTTTAATATGTTAGTAAGGTCGAGAGAGCGTTGAATTTGTGCAGACTAACCCCGTTTGTGGCAACAAAACGTAAGTATGTACGCGTTTGTACGTTTTGCTAACTACTAGCATATTTTATATGGCCTTCGCCCAAGCGCCGTGTGTTAGCTCATCAAAACAATACATTTGAAACATCGTTTGACTCTGTTAATGTTCTGTTTTCGAACTTAATCATGTTGAATTATTCAATTTCAGCGTTGCTGCTAATTGAGAGAAGAGTTGCAGCCCCTTTCTGCGTCAGCTGCGGTTTCCACCTTTCTACACATGCATTCATTGCTGGTCAGCAGACCCAACGCTGTGGATAAATTCATGGAGCTTGGTTAAGGTCCGACAAACCTTTATCGCCATCCAGGAACGGAGAGCAGCTTTAAAGCTACTTCGGCCTTGGATGTGTATTTGTGACTTTGTTTTTGCCACAGAACAACGTTAGAGGGCGTCGTTTGTTGTTTGTGGGAACTCCTTAATACCTTTTTCACCCCACTAGTGGTAAAATAAAAAATAAGGGAGGCGACATGGTGGTCAATACCATCCATTGGTTCAGGAAGGGACTACGGCTGCATGACAACCCGTCTCTGAAAGACTCTATCCAGGGATCGGACACCCTTCGTTGTATTTATATCCTAGACCCCTGGTTCGCTGGATCCTCCAATGTGGGCATCAACAGGTGGAGGTAAGATGGGTCACATGCTGCTTTAGCTTTTAAGTATGGGTATATAGGAGTGTTATGTGGGTTAAAGGTTTGTTCTTGGTATTCGTTGTTTAAAGCTTGAATCTAGATAACATGGACTTTGAGGCAAACATCTTCATTTACTTTATAAACCTAATCATAACAATTGGTCACTTAATCCTTAAGCGCCTGTCACAAAGTTCATATTATTTAGATTCTTAAGACCTGTGGAGAGCTGCATCGCCACACAATATGGTGTGCTTTCAATTGTCAAAGGGTGTTTAGGTCAAACTTAATCCCTGGTTATAGTTGCTTAGTATCAAGACTTGTGGTATTTTTAGCAATCACCCAATCAAAACTTAATATTGTTTTAGTTGTAACCTTTATCTTCACTAACTGCATACACTCTCTCTTCACGTCGTTGCTTACACTCGTCCAGCTGCTTTTTAACACAAATATCTAATCAGACAATTGCATGGCTGCAACCTAATGCTTTTAGGCATATAGACAGGGTCAAGATGACTTGATAAAGTTTAAGTGACTCGTCAGAATGGGAAAGAAACATCATTTAAGTAACTTTTAATGTGGTGTGGTTGTTGAGACCAGATGGGCTGGTCTGAGTAGTTCAGAAAATGCTGATCTACTGTGATTTTCCAGTACAGCTATCCTTAGTTACAGACAGTTGTTTGAAAAAGAGAAAATACCCAGTTAGGCTGAGTTGCGTAGATCAGAGGAGAATGACCACACTTGTGGGTATTGTAACAACAAGTCAGGTGACCAGTCATTACACCCAAGGTATGTAGAAGAGCATTTCTGAACACACAATAGAGCTGGGCGATAGAACGATAACGATATGTATCGCGATATAACTTTTACTCGATAGAGAAATTAAGCTATCGCGATAGACCTCGCCGCTCTTGTCCTCTTAAAAAAAAAAAAAAAAAAAAAAGGTCAGCCAATCCAAATTAAGTGGCGCAGAGCCGAACCAATCACAGCCGCAGCGTCACGTCGCGTGACTTGTTACGTACAGCACAAGTGCCAAGCCGCACGTGTGTTTGTTTGGGAAGCAGCCAGCGGGTAATGGAGCCAGCACGTAATGGAGGAAATGAGTGTGCCGACTAGAAAAATCAACCGAGCGTGACCGAAGAGAAAACAGATGATGGTTCCAATGCCGGAGAGATTGTCGAACGGAAGAGCCATAGAAGTTCCGTAGTCTGAAGGTATTTCGGCTATTTCAAGTCTGACAAAAAACAGTAGCGTGCACTGTAAATTGTGCCGAAAGCAAGTCTGGAAATACAATAAACTGGTGCATGCGTCACACTGTGCGCCACGTTATTGTTTCGATGAAATGAATTTCTACAATACTGTTAATTCTACTCTCTGCAGTGTTTAAATGCTTACATATACACACAGTTACTGTCCGTCCACACATACGACTCTGTTCTGCTTCTATGCCCCAGCTTTGTTTACTTTTTCCCACCGAGGCTTCTAGACTTCTGATTGGCCAACATTTCTGCACGGTTAGGAATCTAGCGCCACCTGCTGCTTTGGCACGTTCATAGCAGCGTTTTCCTTCATTTCTCCCTTTATGTGTGGACGGGATTATTTTTTAAAACGAAAACGGAAAATCTCCGTTTTCAAAAATACCCGTGTACGTGTGGACGTAGCCTCAGTCTCTGACTGGAAGCGCTAATTCGTCATTCGGCTTTTGTCAGACTAAAGTAACTGTTAAAACTGTTTGAAAAGCTCAGCTATACAACAAGGAGACATTGAGAATTTCCTTTTAGTTCTCAGTTTATTTGATATTGACAAAAGTTAGTCAGTTTTGTCTGTTCTTCTGTAAAACAAACTAAGATTTATTTTTAGAATTAATATTTTGTTTCTAAGTGGAATTGACAATTTAGTCTGTTTCGTTTGTTCTATTTTGACACTTAAACGCTTTAGCGGCTGCCTTTTGTGTAGTTTGCAATATTTGCCTTTATTTATCTGAAAAAGTCTCATGTTCCTTAAGTACATCTACCCTGTTGAACTTATTATGGGAAATAAATATTTAAATAAAAACAAGCTGCTGATTATTTCACATTTTACTTGTGAGCAACGGCACATTTAAATCTTACAAATATAGTTATTTGGCTTATATCGTGATAGATATCGTTATCGCCTGAAATGAAAAAAACATATCGTGATATGAAAAAATCTCATATCGCCCAGCTCTAACACACAACATGTCAAACCTTGAAGCAGATGGACTGTAACAACAAAAGACTTCAGCAGGTGCCACAACCCTAAGCTTAAAAATGAGAAACTCAAGCTATGCAAAGATTGGTGTAAACAACATAAAAGCATGAGTTTATCGTGGAGGGTATTTTCTTCATACAGTTTGGATCCCTTAGTACCTGACCATTGTTTAAATGCCACAGCCTATCTCAGTATTGTTGCTCAGTATTGTTGTCAATCCTTTTATGACCACAGAGTGATCATCTTATGATGGCTGCTTCCACCAAGTGAGAAAGCTCAGATGATCTCAAACTGGTTTCTTGACCATCATATGAGTTCACAGTGCTCAGTTGCCATCCACATGTACTAGATCTCTATCCAGTAGAGCACCTTGGAGATGTGGTGGAATGGGAGATTTGCATGATGGATGTGGAGTTGCCCAGTCTGCAACAGTTGTGCGACGCTGTCATGTTAATATGGAAATCCCTCGGGAATGTTTCTAGCACCTTGTTTAAACTGGCACAAAATTAAGAAAGTTCTGAAGGCAAAGGGGGGAACCAACACAGTACTAGCAAGGTGTTACTCCAGCACGTTTTGTAGAAGAGTTAGGGGAGAGAAGCAGGGCAAAGTGGCTCTCTAACATTAACTAACTAGCATACTGTTTTATTAAAAAACGTTTGGTTTGTTTTCTGAAGCACTTATCTAATTCAGAATGGAGAATTATGTAATTGCACATCTTTCCATAGATGATGGGAATTTGATTGAACAAAAAAGTGCTCATTTTGATCAGGCAGACAAGTCGTTAAAATAGTAGTTTTAAAATATTTACATTCATTCTTTAGGGGGTGGTACTTTGCAGCTGTTTTTTAAGCATTGATTTGCTGCAATATTATAATTTTATGCCTATTATTTGGTCCTCTTCCAACAGCAAAGGTACACGTAATTGGAAAATGAGTACAACACTGAGAGAGGACCATGTCATGTCATGGACAAAATATTGAATTTGTCCCCTTAAAGCATAAATCTGCCCGACTAGTTTCCCTTGTAAGGCTGGACATTAATCAAATTTTAATATTGATCACAATTTTAGCCCCAACCAATATTAAAAATTTGTTAATAGAATTCAGAACAAACAAAATGCTACCTAATGGGGATTTATATTTCAGCAGGAAATTTATTGTTGATTTCTGCTGTGCATCTCCAGGTGCTTTTTTTTTTTTTTTTTGCCACACTTTTTGAACCTCAGTGAGAGAATGACGGTCACACCATCATCATCATCATCATCATCATCTCAGTACAAGGGATAATAATCATAGCTTTAATATAAGGGCACATATCAGCAAATTCCTGGAGTGAAATTGCTGAAACTGTAGGAATCGATGTGAGGGAATCTAGAATCTAAAAAAAAATGTGATAAAAAACAGTAGGGGACCCAGGAGGTGAAAAGTCCCATCATTTTATCTGTCTCTACTGGCTAAAACACCAGTACACGCCCATATGACAATTAATACATAATGCACACGGCAACGTCCTCAGCCACTTACATAGGTCATGTTGTAGGTAGAGATGGCACGATACCACTTTTTTATGTCCGATACCGATATCATAAATTTGGATATCTGCCGATACCGATATGAATCCAATATAGTGTTTTTTAATCAACAAAACTGTTTTTTAAATATCTTGCTGCATTTTGTATAAGTTCATACTCAAGTTTAAAACAACAACTACACTAAAGCTATTCTGTTATACCTGTATGCAAAAAAAAATATTTCATAGTTCAGCAATACTGATCAATCTAATAAACTTAAACCTGCACCATCCTCCCTATTCTGGTATTTTAAAGAGTACTTAGCGTAAATATTAAGCAACCTAACTAATAGGGTTCCAACTCCCAGCAACAACAAAAATAAATAAATAAAAAATAGGGAACCACCCCTCACCCTCCACCTCATGATGCTTAATCGACATAATCAACCTTAATTTGATGCAGTGTGAAAAAAAATGCACAGAAATCAATTATTTTTCAAGAAATATTAAATAGATTCAACATCTTTCTTCAACAAAATTGCAGACTGCACAGATGGTACCTTCCCAAAGGAAAAAGTACTATAGCTTACTAGGGTATATATATTAGACTTAATAGTCACTATATACAGTAATGGACTTCTTTTCATTTTACATCAAATTAAAACTTTGGGTGTCAGATAATTATTTATTAAAAGCTAGACATTTTAAATGAGAATAAGAAAGAAAAGTATGTCTTTGTGCCCCCTTTCCCCTGTTAATGCCCTATCGGCCCCCCTGGCTAAACTTTGCTAGATCCGCCCCTGCACAGTTACCAGCGTCAGCTATGTAGAAAAAGATCCTCGAGTAGAAAGTAATAATAAATAAATTCTAACAACAGCTGATCAAGCTTAAACGTGCTGCTGTTGTTCAGCCGCTGGTTTCCTCTTTCTGGTGCAAAGTGGGCCAAAAACAAACCAGAGACACGTACTCCCGACAGAAAAGCCGATCACCATTGAAGTAGCAGCAGGAGAGGCAGTCGCTTGTTAAGCTTAACGCAGGAATGCTTTACAAACATTCAGAGATGGACTTACACATTTGCTTTACTTCTCTCGGGATAACTTTGTCGGAGATGAAATGCCGGGTTGCTAGCGAAGCTCCACATGCTATCCAGACCACCGACAGGTCCCCATGCCACAGCCGCTCTATCACGTGATGCATACTGCTCCGACGTGCTAACGTTCTGAGGCGAGTTACGGCGTGTTGCAAGTTTTGTGAGGTGCTTTCGTGATATTTAATGGATCGGATTACTTTTTTTTTTCTCCGATATCCGATCCAGTAATTTAGGTCAGTATCGGACCGATACCGATAAGTAATATCGGATCGGTCCATCTCTAGTTGTAGGCTCTGCAAGGATCCCCTGCAGAAGTCTAAATCGAGCCTCAATCAGCACCTGCATGTGCCAGTCACACCTGTTTTCTGCACCATGCAGCTTGAAGTTTCCTGGGTGTTTTGTGGATGAGTAACACTGCATTAAGACAGACGTATGAATGAACTATAACATTATGATTAATGTTGTTGTTTTTTTAAGCCTGCTGCTATTACTACATACTATTTTGAGTAAAATTTCAAAGTGTGGACATTACTGTTTCAAGACAAACTGCCAAGGCTGACATTTTCTCTACAAAATGCCTTTTGTAGATGAGTTGGAAAAGATGGTGCAGAAAGCTGCATCTGGCCAGAAGGAAAAAACGCACAAACCTGGAAGAGTTGGCAAGATTTGTAGAAAATACACAGTGGCAATAAGCAGATGCATGGGTACCAACGGCTACACCCTCGCACCCACAATAAAGAGGATGTATGTTGCACGACAAGACGCGATAAGATGGCTGATCAGTTTGTTTCACTAACTCATCTACACAGGGCATTTTGTAGAGGATATGTCAGGTGTGGCAGTTTGTCTTGAAACAACAACGGTTTTCACCTTGAGCTGCTTTAGTGACCAAGATCTTGACCAATTCCAACTAGTTGGTAATATTTTTTTTTCTTGTTTTATAGTATTTTTTTTCTTCCCAGAATGCTCAAATAATTTTCATCAGATTTAGTAATTTAAAAATAAATGATGATATTGTTGATGGTTAATTGTAAAAATCTCCAAAACTTTATTCATTCTCTTTAAACCCACCCTTTGACATTAGTTTCAGTTTGATAGTGGATCTTGGGGGAAGCTGCACACAGTGCATATGTTACAAGAAAGCAGTGAGTGAATTATTTTTGCTATATTTATTTATTGCAGATGTTCATATGTTACATTACATTACTAGTCACATGTTGCACCAGTGTCCAGCTCTTTTTGTCTTTAAAATCAGTTCACTGTGGTTAAAAAAATATTTATTACTTATTTATTTATTGCTGAGTCTGTGTGAAAGAGAGGGCTTTCACCATTTATATCCAAAGAAGGACATAAAGGTTGCAGGCAGTAAGCTTGCTGCCCAGCTACTCTGACAAGCTATTTTTTTTCCTGCTTACTGACTCTGCTGTTCAACTCTGAATCAGGGGCTGCAAATTAGGGGCTGCAAATCTGGGTCAGTATGTTGTTATGGTCATTACATCATCCATCCTCACTGCTTTGACCTATATTAAACACACACACCCCTTTAGTCAGCTACACCATGTCATTTGTGTTATTACATGCACACTATTTTTAGCTTATCCCATACGTCTATACAGCCGCATTTGTTCACAATGTTGCAAGCAACTATAACTGCTTAGTTTTACTACCACTGGTACACTGATTTAGATTGGAATATGTTTGAGTTCTTATGGAAGTGCTCTCCCTGTCTTGTCTCCATTTTCATGCTGAAACAATACAAACTGGTCAGTAATTTGTGCTTTGTAGCTTGTGAACCTTAATGGAAAAAAATGATGGATTATTTATTTTCAATAAATGCTGAAGAAAACCCATGTTTTAACCTTGGATACACTCTGTTACATAAAGCACTAAACTGAAAGGGAAAATTAGGCACAGAGAAAAAGCTGGCTGTAAATAAAAGGTGATTATTGAGACCTCAGATTGGTCGGAATGGCTCAGAATGGGAGCTGGAGTGGTGAGACAGAGAAGCATACTGGGGTTAGTGGAGCAGAGGTTTACTGAGGGAAGCTGACCAGACAGAACAGAATTCAGAAAGTAGGGAGTTAAGCTGATCTGGGCAAGCAGTGCCAGAGTGTTAAGCTAAATCTAGTAGCAGAAAACTGCAGTGAGCAGGAAGATTTGCAAGGTAAATGGAAGACGGCACAATTTCTAATACTGCACACATGCATATAGAGACACTAAACTGGAGCAGAACTTCACCAGCTGCACATTAGTCAGTTTTCAAGTCTCTTCAAGCTCAGCTCTGACACATCGTTGACTCCACTAACCATCAAACACACCCATTTCCACTGCCACAATACAGCAGACGCACGCTGCAGCACAGAGAGAGGAGGGGAAGCCACTCCAGAAGTGATTATAGGTCAGTGTGACCCAGAAAGGAATATCGAGGGAGTGTCAGAAGGGAAGACCAGTGTAACAATGGGAAATTAAGAAATACTGTAATCTGTGGGAATATTATGATACATTACTTCCATAATGTATCATTACTTCATTACTTCCATACAGTTAAAGGGTTTTTAATTTGTAGAATTAGAAGATAAGAGAGCCGTTATTAAAACTCTTGTGGATAATAACTCGAGTGTATTAAATGAGGATATGAAGGCATGAGAGTATTTGTCAGAAGATACAGGTAGTGTGCTGATAACTGATTTTTAAAATTTACTCCATATCTGCTTGCCAAAGCCAAACTCTTTGTTAGATCTTGAATTATATTATGAAATCCTAGTAATAAAGCAATTATTATTTTTAGGTTGTGGTTTAGGTGTCAGTTACTATATAAATGCCACTCGGATGTTAATGGAAGACAATGGACGTGACTTAAGGATTTTTTTTTTTTTAAATTATGTTAGATGTTGTTGTTTTTTGTTTTTGTTTGTTTGTTTTTTAGTTTTGTTTTGCTGCTGGGTTTGTAGATAAATTGTTGAGAAAATGTTTGTTTAAAGGCATAAGTCATGAGTGCTCCTACAGTATACATGCTCTGCTTTTTTGCCAGTAATATTTACAGCAGTTTCACCAGAAGAGGGCTGCATGTTCACATGAATACACTGCAGTATCTATGTTGCTGAAAGAAACTGTCTGCTGTTTATTTATTGTGTTTTGTCCATATCTCATGATGTCATCAGTGATGTTCTAAAATTATATATATTTTTATGATGATGGTGGTAATGAAATGGAAATATGTTAGATTTTTTTGTGTTTTCTGTCCACAAATGCAAAATAATCAAGTTTTGGCAATCCAACATAATGCATTTTTGGACATGCAACAGTGCAACATGGTGCATTTGAACCTTTCCACTTTTAAAAACGTCTGGCACCATATTGTCAAATATTTAGCTCTTTAGACCTTAGAACCTGCTAAGATAACCCAAAATGATAGCAGAAATTAGTGAAGGTGATCTCTGCCCTTGAAAAAATGGAAACTCTCATAGTCATCAGAAAACGTCTATATTCAGGTATCAAAAGTCATGAGTGAGGGTACCGGAGAGCTTGTTGCATGTTGTTTTATGGGAGAAATGGTTAATCTACTAAAAACTATTTCTATACTGAATTTATTAATTGTAGTCTATTACAACTTTTCCATTCCTTGTGCCTGTTATCATTGGTCATATGAGACTGATACGGTTTTACTTAATCAATCAATTGTAGCCAATTATTTGATCCTTCTGGGGTTTTTCTTTTAATTTTTTTGTTTGCTTTTTTTAATAAATAGGTTTTTGCTGCATTGTTTAGAAGACTTGGATGCCAGCCTGCGCAAACTCAACTCCCGCTTGTTTGTCATTAGAGGCCAGCCTACAGATGTCTTCCCTCGTCTGTTTAAGGTACGAGTTTTGGAATAGAAGATGCAGTCCTGCACTTTACTTTTACTTCAAATAAACCTAATATAATGAAAGGGATTTAAAAAATAAAAATAAAAAAGGTGCAAAATTGTGTCTGCTGAACTTAAACAAAGGAGATCCAAAGTTATTACATGGATGTTCAGACTGAAAAATCTATTTCCCAAATATCGGTGTGTGTGTGTGTGTGTATATATATATATATATATATATATATATATATATATATATATATATATATATATAATTTGTTAGAAAAACACATGTTTCTAGTTGTGTATGAAATGAACTGTATGCGATTTTAAGTTAATCACCGTTCCATTTTGCTGTCAATGACTTTCAAATGTTGCATGCATTCAATAAAATGCAGCAGATGTGTAAACACTACTGTTTTTCGTTGTTACCCAGGAATGGCAGATAAACCGTTTATCTTATGAATATGACTCTGAGCCTTTTGGCAAGGAACGTGACGCTGCCATCCAAAAACTAGCCAATGAGGCTGGGGTGGAGGTCACGGTGCGGATTTCACACACCCTCTACAATCTGGACAAGTGAGTGACTGTATAGAGTAATTAAGCTGAAAGTCTCATAGTAATGAACCAATTTTAAGGCAGATTGTGACCACCTACTCTGTCTCTGCAGGGACTGCCTTTTAATACATTTTTCTCTTTCATAGGATTATAGAACTTAATGGCAATCAGCCTCCACTCACCTACAAACGCTTCCAGGCTGTAATAAATCGAATGGATGCCGTCGAGATGCCAGCGGAGACGATCACATCTGAGGTTCTTAAAAACTGTGTCACACCAATCAGTGAAGACCATGATGAAAAGTTTGGGGTGCCCTCCCTTGAAGAGCTTGGTAAGTTTTTGTGTTTATGTGTTTTCTATCATCCATCTGTATCAGAGTTGGGGGCAAACTGCAGTTTTTAAGTTGAATGTGGTACTTTTTCAGGTTTTGAGACAGAGGGTTTAACCACAGCAGTGTGGCCTGGAGGAGAAACTGAAGCCCTCATGAGGCTAGAGCGGCATCTCGAGCGGAAGGTAAAAATACATCTTACTGAGAACAAAGTGAAAAATTAATTTAGAAACTTCCTCGGGTTTTATGTCTTAAAAAAAAGAAATGTCTTCCTTACATGTGCAGTGAATTGTTCAGTGTATATACAGGTGTAAGAGAAATATGCACTTTAACTGGATGATCGCTATTTCTCAGATTTTTGACTACATTTCTTTATTGCTCTTAACATAGTACATCATGTGCATAGAGGTCAGTAATCCAGTTTGTTTTCTCTTTTTTCCTCACATTACTTCCAGTATCAAACCAGCTGAGTTCCTCTTGCATTATTTTGCGCTTAATTATTATTAATTTATTTTTTTTGTACTGAGCTACAACAAGAGTGTAATATCTGTCAAATGTCGTCATTAATGATCTTCAGTAGTGACTTTATTGAAGGTTAAGTTTTGCTGTCGGAGACTCAGAAATGTAACATCTCATTTATTGTCAGTTATTCAGATGAAGCTGACTAACCTTTTTTATTTATTTATTTATTTATTTTAAACAGGCCTGGGTTGCAAACTTTGAGCGTCCACGTATGAACGCTAACTCTCTGCTGGCCAGTCCAACAGGCCTCAGCCCCTACCTGCGCTTTGGATGTCTCTCATGCCGGCTCTTCTACTTCAAACTTACTGATCTCTACAGAAAAGTACTAATGCCATAGTATTATATTTGTTGGGCTTAGAGGCTTTAGCGTCTGTTTTCAAATTTGTATTTTTTTCTTTCATAAGCCTAAATCAGCTGTCCATCATCCCATCAGGTCAAGAAGAACCACACACCACCACTGTCCTTATACGGCCAGCTGCTGTGGAGAGAGTTCTTCTATACAACTGCCACCAACAACCCCTGCTTTGACAAGATGGATGGCAACCCCATTTGTGTCCAGATACCCTGGGACCGAAACCCAGAGGCACTGGCCAAGTGGGCAGAAGGACGAACGGGCTTTCCTTGGATAGATGCTATTATGACCCAGCTGAGGCAGGAGGGGTGGATCCATCATTTGGCAAGGCACGGTGTTGCTTGTTTCCTCACCAGGGGAGACCTCTGGATCAGCTGGGAAGAAGGCATGAAGGTAAGAACGGAGAAAAGGGAACAAGTGCTTACATGAGGCTAGATTTTCTAAAGCCAAAAAAATAAATAAATCTGAAGATGTAGAGGAGTCAGGTTTATTCCCAGCCTTATTGAAGAACAATATCCTGAAAGGTTATTATAGATTTTTATGTCCAGTGAAGCCAAAATCATGTTTCCTGCACCAGATTTAAGTGCACATGAGTCACTCTGGTTATTATTCATTGTTTAAAAGTGCACTTAAAGAAGAGTCAGAGTAAATTGGGTACCTTGCTGTTGTCTTCTTTCTCTCATTTGTTGTTGACCATTTTCTGTTTGTTTTTTTTAAAACAGGTTTTTGAAGAGTTGCTTCTGGATGCAGACTGGAGTGTAAATGCTGGCAGCTGGATGTGGCTTTCTTGCAGTTCATTTTTCCAGCAGTTTTTTCATTGCTACTGCCCCGTGGGATTTGGACGACGCACCGACCCAAATGGCGACTATATACGGTCAGCGAGACATTTTATGAAGTATCACATGAAAATAGGAACAATAGTGTGGGTATTTGTGTATCCCTACAGTCATTTCAAGTAACTAAGTACAATCTCATGGTTAACTTGTGGGGAGGGTTTTGTTTTTTGGGTTTTTTTTGTAGCGTCACATGGGTGAGGTTACAAAAGAGAACATTGAACTTTGTTTAGCACTTTATATAATTGTTAGTGTATTTGGGATAATGTGGCCTGTGTTGCACCACAGAAGTTCTCCTGAATATGAAATGTGATACAGTCATGTGGTGTAATTGGTAAACACTGATGAGAATTTGTCATGGGACAAAAAGAATGCACTTTGAGCCACAGTATTAACTGCATGTGTGCCAGCTAATGTAACATGAAATGCAGTACATCCATGAACTTGGACCAGTCTGTTACATTAGTCTACATTACATTGTGTCATCTTCGTCTGATTTTGTGTCTGCTTGCAGGCGTTACTTGCCGATATTGAGGGGTTTTCCAGCCAAATATATCTATGACCCTTGGAATGCCCCAGATGAAGTACAAAAGGCAGCCAAGTGCATCATAGGAGTCCACTACCCCAAACCCATGGTGAACCATGCTGAGGCCAGTCGCATCAACATTGAGAGAATGAAGCAGATTTACCAGCAGCTTTCCTGCTACAGAGGACTGGGTATGGATGCCAGCTAGATACTAATTAAATGTCATGGCATTATTAATTTTGCTAAGTGTACCATTCAGATAAACATTTTATCTGCTGTTTGTGAGGATGACTGATCTTGTCCTATGACTTTTTTTTTTTTCTCCTGATAAATGCACAGAACCTTATTATACCTTCATTAGGATGTATTAGGATAAATTCTAACTCATAAGTACAGGTGACTGCCGGAATCTCCATAATACTCCTACCATCGTATTAAATTACATCTGCAACTCAACACACAGAGAATATGTCTGTGAAGGTTCTCAGTCATCCAGGTCATCGTAGTCAAAGGAGCTTGCAAAGAAAAGCGTCTGGACTTCTTTAAGTTGCTTGAAGACGTTTCACCTCTCATCCGAGAAGCTTCTTCAGTTCTAAGGTCAAATGGTGGAGAGTCCCAGATATAAACCTAGTGGGGGTAACCCCCCACAGAGGGACAAAAGGACCCCTGATGATCCTCTAATCGCCTGAGCCAAGGTGTGAAACTGGGCGTGGGTCCCAATCAGCCAGAGTTTCGGGTGTGTTCATTGTGAAACCTGGCCCCACCTTATCATGCGAATTCCTGAGATCAGATCTCCCACTACTCCCACTAGGTTTATATCTGGGACTCCCCACCATTTGACCTTAGAACTGAAGAAGCTTCTTGGATGAGAGGTGAAACGTCTTCAAGTAACTTAAAGAAGTCCAGACGCTTTTCTTTGCAAGCTCCTTTGACACAGAGAATATGTTTGATACATGGTAACAGTTTGAACCCAGAAGTAGTAGTAGTAGTAGTAGTAGTAGTAATAATAATATCCATCCCATTCATTTTCTTCCAATTATCCAATTTTCGTGAGTGGGCTGGAGCCTATCACCCACTCTGTTGCAGGGCTAATAATAATAAATATAATTGTTGTTTGTTTGTTTTGTTTTGTTTTTTTTGTTGTTGTTTGTTTGTTTTAAAATAGCCCAATAGTTAATATTTTAACTATTTTAATTTGAAATCCTTTTGTTGTCTCACAGGTCTGCTGGCAACAGTCCCTGCCAATTCCAACTTTGGTGGAAATGGCACTAATCCCAGAGCAGTCTGCACAGTGACCAATGAAGGTGCAGGAGGGTCCTCTAAAGACCCCTCTGTGCAGGTGGGAATGTCTCAAACAGGTACGTATTGAATATTTATTTATAGTCACACCTACAACATTGAAAATCTTGATTTATTGCAAAATACAATTTCTGAGAGTCATCAGACTCACACTAAAATAAATACTCATGAGACTGCAGTGGTAGGAAGGGTAATGTTAAATATATGAATTCCCTACCTGTAGGCTTTTTGATAACTGTTGAGAACTAGAAACTGAGGATTAGGCTTTATTACAGAGGACAGCTGAATTACTGTTGTTCTCGAGAAGCTACTGGAAACCGATAAAGCCGAGCTAAAATTGTGGACTGAAAAAAATTAACATTTAGCATTTTTGTACATTTTGCGAATAGGCATGTATGCAGTTTGTTTGCAAATTAATTGTATGTTATGTTTTTAAAACAGAACGAGCACAGTCTGTGCAGAAGCGTCGTCATGAAGAGACTCCCCTTGAAAGCAGCTCTAAATCCTGGAAGCAGAGTAAATAGGGTGCTGAAGACAGAACAAGGATTCCTCAGTCTGTCTGTATCATCTGGGTAGCATCCCCCCTGCATTGCCCCAAATAACGAACAGTAATAGCTAAAAGTACCAACCATTGTAGAGCACGAAAGGGAGGGGGGAACTGGATTTATCTTCTATCTTTTGACTTTTAGTCTTAAAAACTCTTTAGTACATGACATTCAAATTATCAGGACTTGACTCGATCGGATACATTATAGATCTCAGGAACAGATGAAAAGTTAACAGAAGGAATCTGCAAAAGGGGTAAAGCAGCAAATACAGCTGAGTATAAAATCTTCTCATCAGGATGTTGTGAAGCTACCTATTGTCTTCCACTACAATATGTAATTGTACAAATGCTGAAACTAGTAGCCAGTGCGCTTTACCCCCCCTACACTCCACATTAATGAGGTCAGAACATGATCAGGCTCTGATTGGAAGGTGAAACACAATCAGTGATTTTCAGACAGCCTGATCTGATGCTTCAGCTTCCACACTATATGTAAAAATGTCAGAATAAAAAAACTATTCCCATTAGAGTGACAGAACCGTAGGAGTTTTTTTTTTTTTTTGTGTGTTCAGCTGACACTATCACTCACTTTTAGTAAACTGACTTAAAGTAAAATGACCTGGATAAACTTTCTTTTTATTTTTTAACAGCCCTCTGTATCTTTAGCACCATTATTACAGCCATACAATATTGATTGTAAATAAGGTTAGCACGTTGTTAAAGCAGGCCATACAAAAGGCGTCATACGTTTTGTAAATATTTCTTTTTAATTTCCAACTTTTGTATATTTGGTAACAGGATCTCAAAATTCCTTTGTAAATAAAGCTACCAAAAAAAACTCTGGGGGGAAAAAAGTTCTCTGAAAATGTGCAAGCCCCCCCTCCCCCCTTCTCCCATGTGATCATAAATCTGTTATTTTTGTATCAATTACCAAATTACAATTGTATTGAAATAAAGGATGAAATATTATTGCGTTCTCATTTCTTATGATACCTCAGATGTTTGTTCCTGTAACTCATTTCATGCTAATTTTATTCACTGTTTGCCTTCTTCAATATTCCAACCTGAAGTAGACACTTCCTCAAATTTGTTTCACAGCAGACATATTGACTTGATAAATTAAGCATTTGTGGCATTTTAACCACGATGATTCACTTCCAAGTGTCCCAGGGAACCGTATGGATAACGGCAACACCCCCCCCTAAGAGGAATGAAGCTGTCGTTAACACACCTGCTTTTCCTGCTGTGAAACTTCAACTTGTCTATGAAAAGTCATGTGTGGTTGGTGCCAAGTTGGAGTTATCCAGCCACCATTTAGATCCAATTTACATGGTGACAGATTAGCCAAAAGACCCTTCCCTTTATTCACTGACCTACTGAATCTGCACTAAACTTGTCTGAAACCTACGAGTAAGAAATGATGTCAGGCCCTGCATTAAAACATTTAAACAGAAGTTATATATTGGTCTGAACCAGAGTTTGTTCACTCGGCATCCTTTATGAAGTTTGTCCACCTTTAAACTCAGGCTGTAAATGTTGCAACAGATATTGTGAAAGACTGAAACTATCCCAGCAGTTGTGTGTATTTAGAATACAGAACTGAGGCTCATTTCTTCATTTTACAGGAAAATAGTTGATTTGTTGAAACGTGTATGTATACATTATACATGGCATATAAGCCAGCACAGCCTGAAAACTTGAATAAGAAAGCTTAGCCAAGGAGACTTCAGGAATGGGTTTCTGGGCTTCTTGGATGTGCTGCACACCACGCCATGTTTTCAGCTTGTAGCCATTTGGGAATCAACACACAACCCTAGTTTATCCCTGGAGTTGGATACCTTTTTTTTAAGCTTGATGGTTGAGATGTCAGTGCTAAGTGGACAAAAAAACCCGAAATTTCTTTGAAAATAGTCAGGTCCAAGGACTGTACAGAAAAACCACCTATATTGTCCAAAGAACCAAAGAAAAACTGAAAGACATTTAGAACAGCTGGAGAACCATTGCTCACTTTTAAAGATAGAAGAAAACATAACTACTTGGAAGCAAAAGAAAAAGAAAAGGTGGCTCAAGACTGCAAAATATGTTTTGTAGTCTACATCTCTAAATTGATTAAGAATCCCTGTAACTCAAAGCGGGAATAACCCCCCTTTTAGTTAGTTAACCAATCATATCTGTTGGTTTGGTTTCCTGTCTGTGTGCTCCTGATCAGTTTCATTAGTGAACATTTGATTGGTTCTGCTTTCTACCGTTCTTCGCTCCAAGTCGTCTTCTCCTTCAGCGTTTATCCACCTTTACGCATTTATCCAAAAGTGCTTTGGGGTCTTTCTGGCCTCACATTGTTCTTCTGTTGGATTATGTTTTGTTGGAGACTGTTTTTGTTGTTGTTGTTGTTGTTGTTTTGTCTTTTTGACTTTCCTGTCTGAACCCTGCAGCACACTTTGTTACTTTGCAATTTAATCAAAGTTCATCTTTGTTTACTTACCAGCTTTCGTGTCTGCAGCAGCTGTGTTGAGATTTTGAACTAAACCGTTCACTTTGTTTTCACTAGAGTAACACAAGGGTCTGAATATTTTAGGGGATTATTGTGCATTAGCGAAGAGGGCACCTCGTGAGTCACGTTGCTGCGAAAAACGCGAACAAACCTCTTGTGGATGCACTGACCGTGTCCAATAAGGAGCTTGGACTCGGTGGGCGGCGATAGAATCCAAACCCCAATAAATTGTTCCCACACAGGCGCATTTCTCGATGCAGAGCTTGATCCCTTCTGATTTGTTTGGCTTGAGTGCTGCTGGAGATGGAAACGAGCTGGGAAAAATTGCAAAAGAAACCCGTTCGCCTCATTGCAGCAGCCTGCAACGACATGGGGATCGGGAAAGATGGAAAACTGCCCTGGGATTTACCGTAAGAGTTAAACCACTGTGGTGACGCTTTTAATAAATTAATTTTAAAAAATCTAATAGAATAAGTAGTCTATGCATGGGCGACAGTTGATGAGAGTTTTACCTTTTGCTTATCTATAATGGTTCAAACAGCAAGTTACAAAGGTAACAATCAGTATGTGCTGTAAATATCAGTGTCATTAAGTTGTAACAGTGCGGGCAGCAGTGCTAGAAGTCAGAGTTTGAGGATAATAAAAGATGTACCCTGTGAGCAGCAGTCAGCTTTCTCAGAATAATGAGCTTACTGTGAAATGCAACTGTTTTCTGCCTGACTTAACACTGGAAATGTGACTTTCACAGGACTGAATTCCAGTACTTTATGAACACTGTCAAAACGGTGTCGAGACCAGGTATTCTTCACATCCCATCATACATTTGTCATAGAGGTCCGGGTGTCATTCACAATTTTGAAACACTGCTTTCAAAACCACATCTGCCTTTAGGGACCAAAACGTAATGAGCACATTTAAAAAAAAAAATATAATATTCATTTAAAAAATGGTAAATGGACTGGTTCCTATGTAGCTCTCTACATGCTGACCTACAGCCACCCTCTCAAAAAATAATAATAATTATTAATAAATCATGGAAGAGTTCATAAAAAAGCAAGTAATAAGGACACATTTCAGTTCAGTTTGGCATTAGGACTGAGGGATTTGTCAATGTTTTACTGTAGTTGTGTAAATTCTGTGAGGACGGCTTAATTCATTAGAACCTTTTGATACCCAGTCCTATATTATGTTCAATAATTTAAAAAGAAACAGAAACTACAAAGGCCAAGATATTAATTATGTTTTATTCTGTAAAACACAGGAAGGATGAATTTTATGGTTTGGGGTAGACTCTGCTGGAACTCCCACCCTGAATCTTTGTTTCCACTTCCCAATATTTTGCATGTGGTGTTGAGTAAAACCCTGGAGTGAGTGTTACACAGACACACAAATTCAGATCATCCAGAAATCAGTTTTATTTTTCCCCGTTTTCTCTTCATCATCTTTTCTTTTTGCGGTCTTGATTTCAGCACGGTTCCCGATCACGCACACTTCCTGTGTCGAGACTTTGACAGTGCCATCCGCCTGGCTGCAGAGCCCCCCCTCGCTGACTTAATAGAGACCATCTGGATTGTTGGTGGAGTGCAGCTTTACAAGGTAAACCAGTATGGCAATATCCACCTAGACTGCAGTGTATTTAAAGTGTAGGACCTGTTATTCACATGTTCACGTGTAAAGAAGTGAAGCCATAACTTAGAAACCATAGACTGGAGCTTATGTACGACTCCATATTTTTATTCTTGGACTCTACTATAATAGACTTGCATGATTTGGAGTCAAAAAGAATATTTACTTTGGTGTAAGCCCTCAATTCATCCACCTTCCAGCTAGTTTTTAACATGGATCGTGTCTGAACTGTCCTAACTTACTGTGATATTTGAATAAATTGTAAATGGACTGGTATGTATATGGCACTTTTCTTGTCTAAGTACGTACTCAAAGTGTTTTTTTTCTAGAGGCCTCATTCACCCAGTATCACACACACACACACACACACACACACAGGGCTTTTTTCTATATCCAAGCACTTTACCTAACATTCACACACACGTTTACATTGGGGGCAATTCAGGCTTCTGTATCTTACCTAAGGTTATGTCAGTCTGCAGACTGGAGGAGCCGGGAAACTAACTACTGACTCTACATCCTGAGTTACAGGTGAAAAATTCAAATGTATGCTTAGAGTTTCCCACATTTAAAGTAAGAGGCTTTAAATGTGGCTCCTTGGTGTGTTTTAGCACCAAGGAACATTATTCACATACTCAGCTCTAAGTGGATGGTGATTTTCTCCCATTGCATAACAAAGTGCCTTATTTCCAAAGTGACATGTTAACACACAGCATTCTTGTTTTGTAAGCTTCAGCACCTCATTAAAGTTAAATTATATTGAGTGGGTGATATATTGATCAGCTTTTCACACATTTGTTTCTAGTGGTTTAACAGAGTTGCAGTGGCTATAGCAATTAGCTGTGTTCTCTGGTTGTCAGAGGATATTTGCATACATTTAGAGTATCTTTCTCAGGGCTATCATACATATGATAGGGAATAAGATCCACCAACAACATCCTAAAATCTACTTTGGGGAAAACTGTATTTTAGTATCCTCAATGTGAATAGCATTTCTCTTCCTTTTCCTTTTAACCAGGATGCATTAAACCACCCTTGGTGTGACCTGCTTTACCTGACAGACGTCATGGCTGACTATGACTGTGATGTTTTCTTCCCAGAATTTGACAAAAATCTATTTCAACTACAGGAAGGGTAAGTTTTCACCTCATCTGAAGTGCAGGGCATACTGATCCCAAAGGCTCAGTGTCTCTTTGTGAATTTGCTGGCACTGAAATTCTTATGAAATAGTTTGCTTTTTTTTTTATGTGCACCCAGCCAGCCTGTGACGCCAGTGAGGAAGTGATTTTTGCTTTTTGTTACAAAGTCAACATCAGCACCATCTGTCAGCCTGAGACATTTGGTTTTAACAGGTTGCTTACCAAGGGTTTGAACAGCTTTGTTACTGTAATAAAACTGAATTGAAATAGTAAACTGGCAAATGTTTACTTAGGGGAGATTATCGTGGAGTTTTATAATCAACCTTTTAATATCCGATTTAATGAATGTGAGGATAATTCTACTCTGCCTATCTGCCTTTTGCATTTTGATTGTTTTATTAAATTATGATCAGTTGTTTTTGTTCTAATTAACCTTTTTTCTCTCTCTTGTTTTCAAATAAGATTTCCCGGTGTGCCAAGTGAAATTCAAGAGGAGAACGGCATTAAGTTCAAATACCAAGTATTCAAGAGAGACACTGCCGACACTGTGTAGAATACCTTTTTTAATTAAAGAAATGCCAATGTCTTAAAAAAGACTTTTAGTAATGTAGTCGATGAATAATTCAAACAGTATAAATGTGACTTCTTTGTCTTTGCAGTCCATAGCCACTTTAAGTACAGACACTCCAACAGTGCTGCAGTGCTTGCTGCTCAACTATTTTACTTTTTTTAGTTTCTGCTCTTTTTTAAGCTACTATAATCAGATCTGGCATGTCACTTTCTCCTGTTGCCCTGTCGTTTGGTAGTGTTCCTATCTCGTCCTCCCACTCAGTCATTTTAATGCAGCGCAGAAAATGTGCTTGAGTCAGTCAGCAGCCTGCATCAATGCCAGTACTCCAAGTATCACAGTAGATCTATTACCCTTTCAGTCAGCTTGACAGGTGCCTGTTTAGAAAGTGATGATTTAATAACTCCACCTGTGTGCTTTCACATTATAATATGTCTTATTTAAAATGTTACTGCTTAAATCCATGGTAGTTCAAAATAGTGAGACTCGTATTTGTTGATACCGGCTTTTCTTGGGATGTTTTTAAAGACGGAACCATAAGTACACGGTGAATTTTTAATGGAGAAGTAATTGACACTGTTTGTTTGTTTGTTTTTCTCAGTATTAATAAAATACTTTACTCTTATCTGGCTGTATGTGATCCCTTTAGCCAGTAGATGGAGATATATCAATGAGGCAAGAGACCAAAAGCTTATGAGCACGCTGCTGTTAACTAATTATCAATATTTTACCTCTTGTTTCTAGCCAGTGCATTTTTTTGCTCAGTAAATAAATCTAACTTAATCAGAACAAGAAAACACCTCAATTATGAGTAAACTATGTATATATTTTAGCACTAAAAAGCTCCATGGACTGTCTGTGGGTGTATGACTGTCTATGAAAAAGACTTCATGGATCAGTGTTTCACTACAAACCTAAGTGAGAGTTTTCTGGGAGTTTTTATCTTCCTGTCTAGCATCCATCACTACTTTGCTTAGACCTCTGTTATGATGACTTCATGCAGTCTTTATCTCAAACCAACCACCACCTGAGTAGATATCTAATCAGAGCCAATGAAATGAGCATACGGGGACAGGATACACAGTGGCACAGTTATTCACTAATCCAATTACAAGAGGAACATTTGTTGCTAAAAAGCCCAAAAGAATGAGGAATACAAAGGGGTCTTTATCCAAGGAAATATTTTTAACTAGAACAGGAGGCTTTTGGCACATGTCTAGTTTACTGTTGCAAGAGAAATGCTATTAACACTGGTATTAATGTCACAGTCTGCAGCCCAAAATGCCCATTCCTGAATAAGAGCATGACCAACCCACGCTTTGGATTGTCTCATCCCCTGCATGGAAGTCACAAAGGGTCAAGAAAAAGGTCACCAAGCATTCATTCAGTCTTCATCCTTCCAAGTCTTTTCTCTTTTAAAATGAAAAGACAGATCATTCATTGTTGAATCCCTCTAGAAGAAAATCTTTTCACGTTTTCCTTTTGCACAAAGCACTGGTCCTGGAGTCCATCTTACGCACAGTAACAAACTTTGACAAGATCTGTGTGCAGTTTTCACTACACATGTCAGAAACAATAAATGATAAGAAAACTACTTAACAGTCAGGGCGGCTCTTTTCTGTTTTTATAACATTAAAAACATTTTTCAGTTGCTGCAGATTTGTCGGCTGCACATCCATGAAACAAAACTCCTGCTCAACCACATTCCAAAGGTGCTCTATTGGAAAAAGATCTGGTGACTTTGAAGGCCATTTGGGTACACTGACCTCGTCATGTTCAAGAAATCAGCTTGAGATGATTTGAGCTTTGTAACACAGCACAATATCTGGAAAGCAGCCATGAGAATATGGGTATACACTGGGGTTGGATATGGCCAGCAACAATACTCAGGTAGGCTGTGGCATTTAAATGAAAGGGGTTCTGTTGATCCAGGCAGGATGGGTCATGTTTTCATGTTATTTACACCAAATTCTGACTGTACCATCTGAATGTTGCAGCAGAAATCGAGACTCAGACCAGGCAATATTTTTCCAATCTTCTATTGTCTGATTTTGGTGAGCTGAGTTTGCTGCTCTTAGCTGACAGGAGTGGGAGCTGGTGTGGTCTTCTGCTGCTGTAGCCCATCTTCAAGGTCTGTTGTGTGGTCAGAGATGCTGTTCTGTACACCTTGATTGTAATGAGTAGTTATTTAAGCTACTGTTGCCTTCCTACTAGCTCAAAGCAGTCTGGCAATTCTCCTCTGAACTCATTTTCAAAGCACGCGTGCACACGTTTTTGTATATACAACATATGTTACTAAAAAGACAGGGCTTGATGACATGATTGGTTGAAATCTTCTTTCATAAGCTGCCCTAGTAAGAACAGTAGAAGCATAGGACTCGAACCTACTCCTGCTTTCAAAAATTTGATTTTTGATACTGCCCAAGAGTTATTTGAAGAAACAGTAAAAACTCAGTAAAAAAAAAAAAGACTGCTATTTAAAGGCATGCATATTTTAACTCGTCTCAGGTTTAGGCACCGGCAACTGTTGCTTCAAGTGGTTGATCAAGTGATAGATTCAGTCATGTGTGAATAAACGATGGTGCTGTCTAACAGACCACAGCCCTCAACAGGTGAGATTTCACCAAGTGACAGATGATTCTCTGCTTCAAAGTTTTGAATCTCGGATGGAACGTTCAATATAGAAAGTTATTTACTTCTTGCTATTGAACATCCATCAATGTGACATTTATTTCCCTCCTGCAGAATGTAAAGTATATTTGTGTGGTGTCATCAGGGTGACAGAAAACAAACTTTCTAGTGTAGGTGGGGAAAGAGAAACTGAGATGAGAGCACGCAGCATCTCCAGTTCATGATATAAATGTAAATACACCAGAACAACTCACAGCATGGAGTCAAACACATTTTTAAAGCTGAAAATCCTCAAGTGACATTAGTATGAATAAAACCCAAACATTACTTTTTAAATATTCTAATGTTTGGTTCTCTTTTCTGGTTAACATAAGACATTTTGATTTTTTTTGCCACTTAAATATTCCTAGTGGAATATTTAAGTGGCAAAAAGCTCATTTTCCACCTCCTTTCGCTGCTTTTGAAGAATAGACTTCTAAATGAAAATGCCAGGGCTTAACTCACACTGACTTCAAATGAGGACTATTTACTGCAGCAGTGGTCGTCTGAGCTCCTGCATCAGCTGGAAATCATATCTTCTAATTGCAGATGTCATCTGTTTCCTGTGAGATATGACCCATAAAAGCAGAATGTTAAGCACGGGGAGTTTCAACCACTGGTGTGTTTGAAATGAAAAAGGACAATTTATACTCCTACTTATTAACCTCTCTGGCCTGCCCGTGTAATTCAAGCGTTCAGCACAGGAGGATGAGGGTGTCCACTGAGGACAATAGGACACCGGGTAAGAAATCGAGATGACTTCCACTTATACACCTGAGACCTCGTCTCATCTGCCTCGCCTTGATATGTCCCGATTAACTCCCTCGTATTCATTACTAAGCATCGGCTAAAGACGAACACTGTAACCTTGCAACATGATGAATTAAAGCAAATGTCAGCGCTGTGCAGAGTTAGAAACCTTTAGTTCGTCAGCTGCAGTTTACTCGAGGTAACGCTGCAGCCCCTCAGGGCTTCTGTGTTGTGAATGGCTGGAAAATAAACTAGTCAAACATCCATCTGCTGAGCTCAAATTCTTTACCAGATGCACTCACTTTTTGAATCATCTGCCCAATGGCTACGGCCATGTCTACGGGACCATGGTGAGTGATTCAGACAGCAGCAGATGGGAGGTTGTTAACGTACACCCCCGCCCCTCTAGACACACAAGTCCTCAGTCTCTTTGTTGTGACCCCCATCGTCTACATTATAAGAGTGAGGGGACCTTGAGGCATAAAGTCATGACTTCATTAGCTGTGATGCTCGCTTCCATTAAAAGGCACTCTTAAGCATGTTTCAAGGGCTTTTGCTGGCTTTGAAACATTAAGACACATTCAAAATGAGACATTTTATGGTCCCCTCTATTGGTTTAGACAATGCCTAGTATGATTGTATATTGATTTTGTGGCTTATGCTAACATGGGCACTTATCCAAAAGCCTTTTTAGAACCACGTGACACACAGATACATGAAAACCTTTAATTAATAAAGTCAAACCTTATGGAAAATCGATTTAGTCTAAATGAAATGAAAGTCTACTGATTTTTTTTGAATGCCAGAAAGGTTGCAAAGGTCCAGTCCGAAATCAAAGGCACATCACTTTTGTTCCTTTTTTTTTTTTTTTTTTTATCTTGCGTGGGTGCATTTGAATTCATTTGAAATGATAATGAAGTGACATTTTAGAAGTGAAATAGCTTCTAATAAAGTGTCTCCATCTGTAGAGTAACAATAAAAATCGGAGGCGCAGTTAGATTTCATCCCTGAGGGTAACAGTTGTGCAGCCAAGAACATTGTGTGAAAATGAGACACTTGCACAGACAGTAAATAAAATGGTTAGAAAGGCCTTGTTTGTTCTCCATGATACATCTGATAGACCAATCAGCACGTCTGTCACCGAGCTGTCATGTCATGCAGAGTTTTATGTGACGTTATTGTAAGGAGTTTTTTTTGACAAGGGACTGCATCTTCACTAAAAACTGACACATTAAGATGCCATTGCATTTGTCTCACTTTCTGATATCAGTCTGATAAATCAGCACATAGCCACTCTCATCTCTTCCAGTGTGAATTTACACCTACATGAAAGTGCACTGCTTTTTCTTTGTAACACCTCAGACTTGTAAAAACTGAATGTTGGGGTGCAATCACACTTCTCTTTGGTCTGAACTACAAGTGAAAATTTTACTTCTTTTTTTTTTTTTTTTTTACAATTGGGAAAAATTCACACAGCCTAAATAGATTGACAAAAAAACATTCACAACACTTCACACCATAGCTTGTTAACTGGATTTTAATTACATTACATCCCACGAGGTTGGAGAGTTTGGCAAGAGAAAGGCTATGAAACAGTCTCTGCATTGTACCTTCAGCTGTTTTTAAAACCCAGTTTTAAACATACAAGTAAAAAATAAATAAATTATGAAGCAAGTCTTTAATAGATTGTTTTCCAGAGTATTCAGATTCAAATTTAAGGCATCTTCACAGGCAAAATTCACTGTACAGATTAAATGGCATCATTGTAGTTAATCCAATTTAACTAAAGCAATAAATTCAAACATATGATTATAATGTAAGTGGAAGTGAAAGCACATTTGTAATTAAGACACGTTAATCTTTTACAAAGTACAAATACCCATAAGAACGACATGGATCCAGTTAGTGTTCGTCCATACAACCCGTGTCAATCATCCGCCTTTAAAGGGGCGACAGGATTAAAAAGTGGTCTCTCCCTACGGAGCTGTAGTTTTCCAAAGCTCATCTCAAAGTCCTTCTTAGTGCCATTTAGCACCTCCAGACTACCTGTCCTTATGTCATAACCTCGAGCCTTCAGTTGCTGGATGCGATAATTTACTATTTGCGTAGTTAGTTCTAGGACAGTTGGAGTCGCTGTGATTTGACACATGCTGATCCCAGCACTGAGAAGACCCTCAAAACGTTCAGCCAGAGTAGATTCAGGGTAGTACAGAAGAGCTGGGCACCTGAGGATGATGCCCCGCAGCTCTGTCTCAGAGCACCCAATGGTGTCTTGAGAGTACAGCAGAGTGTGACGCATACTGTCTGGGTTCAGCTCAGCCACAAAGCCCTTCAGCCTGGACAGCAGGTGGAGCAGCTGGGGTGTGCTGAAGCCCTTGTCTCTCAGAAAAAGGAAGTTCTCCCTCAGCACCTCTGGAGGCTTGAGAAGAACAAACGGGTTCTGACTCAGCAACTTCTGAAGCCAGATTTTCATGTTAGCTTCCTCCCCTCCAAGTTCCTGGTAGGCATGTTGGAGAGTGTGGACCATCAGCTCGTTCTGCTCTACTGGCCGGCTGAAGCTTTGAGGAGCGCTGGCCATGAGTTTGGTGATGACTCGTTTGTTCAGGTTTAAACTCTGGAAGTAGGAGATGTTGTTTCGCTGGTTGTCATGGTGACTGGAGGAGGTGAAAAATGAGGCTGGGAATTTCTCAATGACACCAACCAGCTCCCTCTGGTTTGGACACACAGACATCCACAGCTCTTTCTGAGTGTAAATCTGCTCAGGATTACAGAGGACAGCCTCAGGATGACTTGTTAAAATATGAGCAATGATGGGGCCCGAGGCCCCCATGTTCTTTAGGAGTTCAGCTACTTCTTTTGTATAGGCTGGACTCTGAAGCAGCACCCATCCTTTAAGTTTCCGGACCTTCTGGATGTCCACAGATAGATCATAAAGAGCTTCTACAGTCTGCTGGTTCTCTGCTACACTATGTGTCGCACGTGATCTGAGGTTTAAAGGTAGAGCTGTGACAGGTTGGCACCGGAGGCACAGGAATGTCGCGATCGAACGCAGCATTGATGCAAATTCCTAACACCAATCCCCTAAACACAAGGAGGAAAAGAAACTACATAAGTAACCAGAGCACACAGACCAATCCTTACATTTATTTAACGCTTGTGGTCACCCTTGCTCTGTGAGGTTTTGCCCATCATGACAACAGAACAACATTAATGTTTTTTCTAACTCCAGAAATTCTAAGCGAATAAAACCAAGGTCCAGACACGCAGAGCTGGGGGATATTTCTAAAGCACAACCTGTATTGATTCATCTACCTTTATTATTTCTAAACTGACACACTTTAAATCTTTCATCTCATTTTGTACCATCATCTTCCAGCTCTGACTCCACTGCTTCATGCTCCTTTGGTTAATGTCACTCATCCTATCTTTGCATGCATAACAGAGGCTTTTTATCGGAACTTAATGGCCTCTCTGTACAGCTGCTGCCATATGTTTCATAGGGGGAAAGCAAGAGCCAACTCGATTACCTGACACTGTTGACGACTATTTGTAGATAGCATCTTTGAAAGCAGCCTGTTATTACTCAAAGCTTTTTATTTCAGCACTGTAAATAAACATGTTCGTTACATCTTCACAGGGGCTGCTTGTATGACTGACGGCATTTATTTGACCATGTCAAAATACAACCCTTCTTGCACTGACCCGAGCATTTTCATTTGAAGAGTCATGCCGGGTACAGAGCGTGCCAGCTGAGCTAACAACTATGCGAGATAGTCTCAATATACAGCTGACAGCTCATTTATTATAATATTTATTCATTCTTGCTGACAAAAGATGTATACATTTTAGAAACACTGGGGAAACCTTTGCAAAACAAAAATGAATTACCTTTGTTAGCGGTCAGAGGATGTGACGTTTTGTTATGAAACCGATTCCTTCGTCTACACTTTGTGTTGTGTGGTGTTCCACAGCGACACCCACAGGCCCTGAATGGTACTGCAAGCAAGCCAGCTACCTGTAAACTCAACTGACACTTAAATAGAAAAATAATTTTACAGACAGAATGCAGAGAGGTCGATGTAGAAGTGTGTTATTTTATTTGATGTACCAATTTGCCCAACTTCTCTGTTTTTTAAAGCAGCACTCTTTTTATTGCAGCCCATATGTCTGATAATTAAATAATTTTGACAAAAATCTGTATTTCAAACAGCAGTTGGTGCTCTTTCAAAACCCTGCAGCATACGGGGCCCTGATGAGTGTAATCAGTGAGCTGAATTGGACTGAATGCACGGAGAGTTTCCTCGCAGTTGGTGCTTAATCACGATGCTTGATCACCAGCTCTGCAAGCTGTTCCATATAGTAGCACAGGAACTGCTGCTGCTGCTGCTGCTGAGTGGGTATCTGGGATCATTATAGTTTATATAATAGTAAACAGATGATACGTCTCAAAGGAAAAGAGGTCAGTGCTTTTGTTAAAAAAAAGAAAAAAAAAGATCCTTTTCAGATCCTGTTCTAATCTGTCCATCTTTGAGATGATTGTTTCTGTACATGATCACTGATTTAAAAATGAGCCTCATAAACAAGTCAAGTAAAACTAACATTAAAACACTTATTGGTTCCAGTCCGTGCGTAGCAGCCTGTGATCGCTTTTATTGGCAGAGGAACAGTAGTCACTGCAGGAATCAACATATGCACATTCATTATCTATAGCAGTAGCACAGTTACACACACAGAGGCAGACTCTCGAAATCACAAGAACTGTCATCATACTTATTTCAAACATTGTTATAATTAACGCTATTACTGCTGCATGTAAAGCAAGGTTGAAGTTAATATTCACTGAAGAAAAAAAAAAATATAAAATACATAATGTCTTAAAGTGTCAAGAGATTCCATGTAAATTTAAGGAGCTTTTAAATTAAAAATTCACATTTAAATAGAAAAAAACTACTCGATCAGTTGTTTGTTTGCTTTTAATATTTGTTTTTTGCTAATAAATTACACTCTAGATAAGTGTGTGAACTCCCCCATAGCTCATGGTGGTTTCTTATTGCTTTTATATATGACTTTATTGGTCTCTCACATGATTTTAAAGCAATTTTGGTCCACTTTTTGTTCTAACATTGCTTTCGTTCATTGAGGTTTGGAGGTCTTTGTTTATGCACTCAAGGTCTCATTGCAGCATCTGTGCTTGAGATCATTTTCCTGTTGTATAACATAATTTCCCTGTCAGGTGGCTTCACATTTGAATCTTCAATGCAGGTAAACAAAAGAGGTCATGGTCAGCTTCATGACTGCATGTGCTCAGGTCCTGTGGCTGCAAAACAAACCTACTCCTTCACCACAGCGCTTCACATTTGGTATGAGGTGTTTTTGCTTATATCCTGTGATTGGTTTTCATCAGCTGTAGTATGATGCATTTTGTCCATAGTACATAATTCATAATTCTTCTAATTCCAAAGTTTTATGGTTTGTCGAGATCCAACTATGTAAATCCAAGCTGTGCTCCCATCTTCTTTTGGGAGAGGCTTTTTCTTAGTAAGCATTCCAAACAGACACATTTCTTGTGTTTGTCTAACTTTACCTTCATAAAATGTAACATTCAATATTTCTAACTGAGGCCTGTTCTGTCTGAGATGTAGCTCTTGGGGTTTTTTTGCAATTTCACTGCATATTATTTCTGACCTTGGGGTGAATTTGCTGGGATGTCCACTTTTGGGAAGACTGGCAGCTGTCTTGAATGTTTTGCATTGGTGAATAATTTTTCTCACTGTAGAATGATGAATTGGAAATGGCCTTCTAACCCTTCCCAGATTGATGGGCAGCACAATTGCTTCTGTAATATCATTTCTGATGTTTTTCCTCTTTGGCATTGCATTAAAACACACCTGAATGCTTCACACCAGCAAACTGCCAGAACCTCTGCTTTTATGGAGGTGGCCACAATTGCTGATATTTCGGTTAATCAAATGCATTTGATTAGCAGCACCTGGCTGGTACTTAATTCCTATGTAAGCACTAAGGGTGTACTTGTATCGTCTGTTTTGATGATTTATTTTTTCTGCTTCCTGTGGAGGGGTGATCTGGGGCATGTGGCCCTCTTTTACCCACACCTGCAAGCCCATTTATTCATTATTATGTGGACTTTCTGAGTTTCATCAGCAAATATGTAAAAATGGCTTCTCGAGCATGTTTTACAGCATCGACTGCAGGGTCTAATTTGTGATGAATGCATTGAACGGCAGTCATGTTAGGGCTTTTTACACAGGAGTGTAGCTGTACCATTAGTTGCAAAGCCAACAAACTGTGTACCTCTCTTTAGAGACACCTTTCATAGCATGGCTTTATAGCAGAATGTAACAGACAACAACCTTGTTGTGTAACTGCAAATCAGCAAGTTGAAATAAGAAGCTCCATAACTCAACTGATGTAACTGGTGCGTGACTTGGCAAGACCTAAAACATAAATATATTGCAACATATTTGATGTGATTCTATCGCTTACAAATAGACTAGCTCTTAATCATAGACTTGCATCTCCGCCAGATCGCCTAATGGGACTCAAGTCAGTATGTTTTACTGACCTATCCAACTTATCCAATGAATCCATCTTGACCAAGTCCTCTTATTAGACCAACAACTAACCTGTTTCCTGTGGAGATGTGTGGTTTCCCCCTTATCTGTTTGCCCTCTCTCCTCAACATACTGCAATTTCTGGCAGTAACAACCTCTGAAAATGAAAGAAAGATATCCAAGAGAATGACTACTTTGTTACAAGAAGAACATGCAGATTTTACATAGCATGCACGAAGATAAGATCTGTCCTTGTTTATATTACCTTTACAGTGTTGCAAAACAGAAAATCCGCTTCATATTACAGTATGCTGCTAATGTTAAGCAAGTATTTATCCAAGGACCCAACATCAGAGAGAAGTATTGATTTTCATAGTTGTACTATTAATCAGCTATAAAGAGCTCAGCATTCATAGAATGAGAAAGTGGAGTAATACGATGAGCTGTGACCTGTTGTTTTATGGCAGGTCAAAGTCAGTATTATTATTAATTAGTCTGGTGCCATATTACACAACTGGGCAGAAGGCTGGCGAAGTAAATAAGCCGAGCAGTTTATTATTGACAGATTTAAAATCTTTTACAGCTACCAAAAAAATAGTTCACACAAGACACAGACAGTTACTTTATAATCAAACTGCAATATTTCAAGGCTTCTAGTAACACTGATAAGGATGCCGTCTTCTATTCACATTCATATTGTAAATGTACTGTCAATGTCGCTTAGCTTGATATAACAGGAGACAGCTTTTGTGTCTTGTACAAATTCCTCAGTTGCTGCATTATTAAACTGATAAAGCAACGGATGAATAATTTGTGTCCTCTCACAGTGACAAAAATAAATAAATAAATAAAAGTGACAGTGCAATATACCAGAAACATAACCTAATACAAGTTTTCTAATGCAGATTTAGTTCAGATTAGTCCACTCACTCAATATCATGATGATGGTAAACAAAACATGAACTGCATGCATTTACAAATGTGCAATCAAGCTTGCATGGAGGAAGAAGGGTTTATCTCACAGATACACAAAGATGCATGATGAGTGATGTAACCTGGAGTAATGCAGTCTTTCAGCATCAGACTTTTTCCAGGCCATCTTCTGGAGCTAATCAGACCCCAGCTTATGTCCCAGCAGCAGGTATCAATGGATTCAATTCAGTTTTATTTATTTCACATCAAATCACAACAACAGCTGCCTAAAGGCGCTTAATCTGTCTTCTTAATCCAAACCTACCTGGTGGCTTTCTCTGTGGCTTCAGTAGTGGATCTAACAGATCTCTTTTTATCTTGTCCAGTGATGCCTTGTACTTTGCGCCCTGTAAAACCTCACCAGCTCAGCCTCACAGGCTTGCAAGCTTCCAAGCTTACAGGCTTAGTGGTACTTACACCTAGTACCTAGGAACGTGGCATGATTTTGTTTGCTTCATCCATTTGATCTTTCCAGTTGTTGGCAGTGGTAAGGCTAGCTTTTGGAAAGATGTTAGAAAATGAGATTTTCTGCTGTAGTACATTTTCCCTTCTCATTGGAGCTCGTTGCGATCACATCCCCACCATCATACTGGTTCAAAGTTCCCCTACACCCGCTTGTACACACATCTGAACAAGGTGTTGCTGGTCTTTGTCCTTGGTGTCGTTGACCCTGGTTGAGGGAAGTAGGTCTTATAAAAGAGAAAGGAGAAGCAGACCATTTTGACTAGGTGGATCACACCTAAAAATAATCTCATAATCTCTGAAATCTCAAGGAGTTCAAAAAAATAATTAATTTACAATAAAATAACATTGTAAAACCAGGCTGGGCCAGGAACAACTAAAGAGTTTAAAAGACTAAGTAACATAAAAAGAGTTCTAAAACAGTATATATACAGAAAACCCCGACAAAACTAAAAGATTTTGCAGTAAAGTGCCTCCAAAGCCCTAAAAGAGAGCTACAAGTCCAATAAAAAAAGTCCCCTGTCATCCCTCATGTACCCGTTTGTCTTCTGTCCACACTGTGTGCACTGCATGCTGACCTGTGAGTGAAGGTCAGCATGCAGTGCTGAGTCACTCAGTCAGTGCTGAGTAAACACTAATCCTTCTTTAGTACTATGAAGGGTCAAAGAGAGATCCTTTGCCCACGGGTGATCCTCACTTTACTGTCACAATACCACAAGGGCTAAGATGCTGTCTGTCTGCCTCCTGCTCTCACTACGGTCTCTCTCTCTTGAAAAACCAAGACCACTATGCCCCCCCCTCTGCCAGATTTCGAAATATCTGTCCAGATATCTGTCCTCTGTCTGCTGTAGCTTGCTCCATCACTCTTTTATCCCCCTGGCCTGGTCTGCTGTGGCTCTCTCCTGCTGTTGGCCTGTCTCTGTTATTAAGAAAGTTTAACAGAGCAGGTGTGTCGTGTTGCCTTTAACTTGGGAGACTTCAATGTGAACTGAAATCCCAAGTAATTCCCCAAATAAAAGCATGCAAATAAAAAGTGAAAAAACAAACAAACATGCAAAGCATAAAACAATCAAAAACCATTAGTAAAAAAATCCCATCACAGCTCTCGTAACTATTTCCTAATAATAGCATGATGAAAAGTTTCAGTGTGACTCGTGAAAAGATACTGTAGCAACTTTGTGGATAATTTATAATGCATAAAGTCGTACAGTTGTTCATGTTTAAGGTAATGTGTCAAGTGCAGTGTTAGAACGGGTACTGCAGGCTCGTGTTGTTGGTGCTTTGTTTAATTCAATGTAGTTCAATTCACTTTTATTTATATAGCACCAAATCACAACAACAGCTGCCTCAACTCATGTTATATTATCAGGTAAATACCTTCCAATATTAAAAACCAAACTCCAACAATCAGACAGAATTCTATGAGTAGCTGTAACATGTGGAAGGAAAATCCTTTTAAAACGAAGGACCCTCCAGCAGTAGCAGGCAGAACTTTGCTGTTGTTCATTTATAACCTGATCTCCAACGTTATGACTGAGGATGATTTTGGCTTGTGGCAGCCCACCATGGCTGAAGCTGCTTAGGCAATTAGTGTCCCTGACCTAGGGCTGTGCAATATCATATAATCTGCAATAATCCCGCTACAAATTTGAAACGATATAAAAATGTAATATCGTGACGTCAATGTGATAGCAACACCACCAACACCATTTACATCCCCTAATGCAGGGGTGGCAAACTCAATTGCACAGGGGGCCAAAACTCAAAGCACACTTTAGGTCACGGGCCAAACAAGATAAACATTTATTGAACACACTAAAACAATGTTTTTTTAAACATAAATATGAATAAAAACAGACAGGAATATTATTCCAGAATAAATAAACTTAAAAAAAATAAACTTTCATAAACAGAAGTTTGACTTGATTGACACGGGAATGTTCCCAGTTAGCCTAGCGTTCAGCAAGGAGGCTGCAGCGCTGCATTATGGGATCTGTAGTTTGTATATTATTAGCGCATCATATCGCCGGGCCATGCATAACAATAATAGTACATCTATATAAAATGATCTCGCGGGCCAGATATAAATGTACGCTGGGCCGGATGTGGCCCGCGGGCCTTGACTTTGACACATGTGCCCTAATGCATGCAACAAAACAATCACAAAAGCTGTGTGTCAGCATCCATTGATGACTGAATACTTAAAATGGGACCTACTTCAACAGCCTTCAAGAAACCACAGGGCTTTGCATTATATGCAAAAAAGAATTCCAGATAATGGGGGAAACTACTAACTTGTTTCACCATTTGAAGTAAAATTACATTTTCGAGTATAGCCAGGGTATGGGAGAAGGGATACTAGCAGTTGGTGATAAGAGACCCAAATGTAAACAGATAACTACAGTCATTATCACTGGAGTTCTTGTTAGTTGCACTTGCTATTTGCATTGACTAGTTGCACTCTAAATGAAAACAAGCAATGGATGGAAATTATCAATGCGGTTATTTGGTGGGAAAGCAGGGCTTTAGGTAACTGGTTAAAAAGCTCAACTCAAAATATAACATCGCAAGTAGATTTAAAAAAAAGTATTTCCTTATGGAGGTCTTGAAGAGTTACAAGCTTAAGTTTCTTTAGTTATTATTGGACTAAAGCAGTCATAGTCTTTTGCTATGTGCTCAAAACTATACAGTCAGCATTAATGCCTTTCACTAGCCTTTTATTAAGTGTTATTTGATAACTGGATGCCTTTGCTTTACCTGTGAATATCACACCACTCCGAGATATTTTGTAAAAGTGACTCTCATAACAGCCAGCAGCACTGCTGACATAGCAGTTGTGGAAAATGGAGCATCAGTGTTGGGTTGTGTTCCAGGAAGTGTACAGCGGTTGTTCTAAGAAATAGTTAAGTGCAGAGACCGCGCTGCATTTTCTGTCACCTTTAAAATGATGTCAGCTTCTCCAGTTTGATTTTGTAAATCTTTGAGTGCCCAGTCACTGGATATGTATCAAGTCTATATTTTGTGTACAATTTCTGAAACAATTATGCATTCAGAGACGAATACTATTGTTTTTATTAAGGACTATCATCATAAAAGCGCGCGCACACACACACACACACACACACACACACACACACACACACACACACACACACACACACACACACACACACACACCACCCCCCTACTACCTGTTCTGCAGCTGCTGTAAGCAGAACAAAAGTGGCAAACCACAATGAAGAAGCCTTTCAGTGATTGCAATTTCCATTCACTCAGACACAACATGACCTGCTTCAGGTTTATAGAGCTCCTGCTTTTCCTCCTCTTCAGCAATGTCTACAGTGAGGAGTCAGAACCCATTTTCAAGGCAGAGCGCGAAGTTATCCAGCTGGGTAATTGTTTCGCAATGGATTATATTGTTGTTTATAGATCTGCTTCAGAGGGAGACCAACTGCTTGGCAACTCTTCAAACAAGAACATGCCCAACACACCACCTGCAGACCTACAGGGTCGTACCCACATCAGTGACGATCCCAGCCTGCTCGGGTTTCAAATCAGTAACCTCACTCTCTTGGACTCTGGGATTTATAGGAGGGAATGTTGGAAGAACCAGACGATAATCAGCCAGAAGACACAGCAGCTCACTGTGTGTAAGGAGCAGATTGAATCTGAAGACATAATTGTAAGTAAAGACGGTAAAGGGACTGAGATCTTGTGCAATAACAATGCTATTGGCTCTGCGGGAACATCTGTACGCTGGTACCATGAAATGTATCCGTCTTATGAGCCCACACTCTTCCTGGATAGCAGTGTTTCCCTGAAGCCTCTGGTGAAGGAGCTTGCAGGTGTGGTAGATGTAAGAGACAACGGTGCATTGCTCGTGTTCAACAACATGTTACAGAAAACCACACACTTTAAGTGTGTTGTGATGAAAGATATCAACTGTCTTAGTTTCCAAACCATGCACCCACCAGATGAGAGTGAAAGCAAGGACGTTTTTGTCTCACTGGGGGACAGAGTGCTTCTAAATTGTTCTATTGATGAGGGTGACCAGGCGTGGGAAACTCCACTGGGAAGAATTGATGGTAACACGAGGGGCAGTCCAATGTACATATCAGCTGATGACTTCTCACTGGTTATACCTGCCATCTCTGCAGACTACACTGGAGACTATTCATGCATCTCCCCCTCACGTGAGATGCATTATGCATTGTTTCTTTGCCCCAGCGAATCTGTTGTTTATCAAGTTGTTGGTCAAGGTGAAAATGTCTCGCTCGTGTGCAATATTAACCAAGATGATCCAGAAAGAGTGCAGTGGCACCGCTATGGACTTTCAGGGCACTATGAGATCATCCACAACTCACAGGACAAAACTGTTCCCATCCCTAAAGATCTACGAGGCAGAGTGACTCTATCTGAGGATGGGACTTTGCTGACCATCAACGACCTGAAGGTGAAGGATGGAGGGAAGTACATATGTGCTTTTTTAAAATACAGTGAGATGACTTCTACGGATGATCATATAGATAATGATGGAAAAGGTACCGGAGAAAATGAAACCAGCAATAAACACCTGTGGATCAATCCACCAATATGCATTTTTAAGCAGGAGATTAGTCTGATCATATTAGTCAACAGTGCCAGTAATGCTACTGCATATTCTGTGGGGGCAGGACTGGTGGTGCTGCTGGTGGTAGTTGGAGTCATTGTTACAGTGATAGTAATAAAGAAAAAAGCAAAGCCTTTGCCATTGCAGAGAAAAGTGACATCAAATGTAAAAATGGATATAGATCCTGGCTGTACTGAGAAGTTAACTCTGTCTAGTGCTTAATAGCCTTTGTAAAATAGCTCCATTGTGACTTAACATCCACCTGACACATGCTGTGCTGTAGAATCTGTAGATAAATCAAATGTGTTGCTATTTTCACCTGTTGTCTACCATGAGAAGACTGTTTTTAGACATTTTTTTAACTTAATGTAATGTAAGAACATCGATCAGATCATTGCGATGAAAGAATTAAAGGCAGCTAATTTGTTGATTACATGGTTACATTAGCACTATAGTCTGAAATCATTCATAATAAATATATTAATAATGATATACTACTAATAAATAATGAAACAACACACCAAGGACTTTATAGTACAACCCTCCAGTGTTCTTAAACAATTCACATTTATGCACTTCTAAATTCTGTCTCGTTTCTCATCTCATTTGTTGCAGTGAGGAACTTCACTTGTTTGACTTGCAGCCATCACCTCACTGTCACTTTTAGCAATGTTGGCTACTACATTGTAGGTTCTACCAAGTCTGAGTCAGACCTTAATGCCTGATTTAAACTATTTCAGGAAGCCGTTGTAGAAACATAGTTAAGAGGCCAACGTTTTTGCCCTCATTTATGCTTGTGTGTGGTTACGTGTGTGGTTGTGTCTCTGTGTTTTATGTGCGGTGCTAGCCAATAGAAAAAAAGATGAGGAAAAGGCAAGGCAGGCATATTTGTCAATTAGGGTTTTTTTCTTCTTTGTACATTACCTCAAGTCCATTTCAGTAGTTTCAGCACTCTCCTTCCAGGAATCTATTGACATTTGTGAATTCATATACTGACGATATAATTTTTTTTACACTGAGGTGATGATTGTTGTTCTCTCACTGATAAATTAAAAACTGCAGCATAACAATACTTGGAAATGCATGAGAGAAATCAGCTGTACTGAAGTGGGCTGCATCGATCTGACGCTTAGTTACATTTGTTGGGAGGTGTACATCGGGTTATGGAGTAGTCCCTCCGAATCACAGGATGCTGCTGTTGCTAGCAGCAGTCGCAGAGAAGTACCAGAAAAGAGAAAGAGGTACGTACAACAGCGTGAGCAAGAGACAGAGGAAGGTGTAATGTGGTAATAATTTAGATAGAGGGACATAATTGGGAAGGGGAGAAATTCAAATAAAATCAATGGCTACTTTGACTATAAGCCACTTCTAATAGCTTAAGCGTAGCTTGTAATTGTCACATTCTGCAGGACATCAGTTGTTTGGTTTTTCTTTTTCTTTTTTGTTTTTTAAGCAAGAGTGGTGTATTTAAAACAAACATAATATATATATCACAAGTTTACTCATGTGACGTTTCTGGCTACCTGATAACCATGAGTCAAACATCCATTGTCCTCTCTGCTCCTTTCTGTTCTTCACAAAATCTGTAGGAAATATCAGTCTCTTTAGCAGCTAAATGCTGTTTGGTTTGTTGTTTGGTGCTGAACACAGCGTGCAGTGGGCCTGGTGGGGATATTTTTCTTCTTTTACTGGAAACAACTTCTTCTGGTTAAGATATTAAAGAAAGAAATGAGAATGGACCAAAACATTTAATCTGCAGGCAGTGAAACCAATGACCGACGTACATCATGCAAACGACACTTCATTGGTAATCCAGTGATTCCCAGTGCATCAATCACCTTTTACCATCTATATCTAAGCTGTAATTGTCACAGCCGTCTGGTCGGTGTGTGGAGTGTACCCAAACACAGACAAACAACCAGGCGTGAAAACGAATTTAATTGAAACCAAAAGCGAGACATTTTATTAAGGCTGAACAGAACAGAGAAATGAAAAGACAGGAAAGAGCTAAACTATAACTGAACTGGGAAAAGCTAAACTAAACTCTAAACACAGAATGCAGAACAAAAAAACCTGGATACGGGAAACTTGACCTGACAAAGAAAAGAGGGAAACTGACCGGGTAGGTTGGGCGAGTCCTTCAAAGCATACCCCCGAATTTTGACACAGCCAATAAATACACAGAGGGGTGATGAGGGAAGTGGAAACACATGGGAACACCCCTGGGACGAATAGACATAATGACACAGAGGAAGCAAAGTAAAGCACACTGCACATAGGACGTGAGACTGTCAAAGTAAAACAGGAAACACTAAGATGTAGACTAAAACACACAAGTTGACACAGGAGCTGGGAACAAGGAACGCTCAAGGAAACGGATGGACTGGAGAGAGGGGGGGTTACAGAGAGGGGAGATCAAGAGAAAAAGAGAGACATGACGGCTGACGGGGCGGGGGGGACTAATATGTGATAGTCAGTTTACTTTTGACGAGACAAAGAGAGAGAGAAAGAGAGAGGGATGCGGGAGGGGGCCATTACTGGCTGGGGAGAACATGCATGAAAGTCCACTACAGACAGGGGAGACAAGAAATAACACACAAGGAGGGGAACATGTAAACAGGGAAACACAACGACGCAACACGGAGGACATGAGAGACTCGAACTGGAAGCAGGGAATGAGACCGCAACAAGAAAACAGGAAATCCAAATAAACTATAAAAAAGGGGAACTAAAACACAACACTGAATTATAGAGAGCTAAAACATTACAACATAATAAACTCAAAATGAGTGACAACCATGACAGTAATTAAATGTATTAGTTACATCTTCTCAGAAAGAGATGGGAAGAAATAGTGAAGTGCAGAGACTGTGTTGTATTTTCTGTCAGCTGTAAATGGTGTCGGCTTCTCCAGTTTGATTTTGTAAATCTTTCTTTCCTTTGAATGCCCCGTCACTGGATATGTATCAAGTCTATGTTTTGTGTGTATTTTCTTAGACAATTATGCTTTCAGAGATGAATGTCTTTTTTTTATTAAGCACTATCATCATAAAAACGTGCACACCTCGCTCCCACTCATACACACACACACACACACACACACACACCAACCCCGCTACTTCCTGTTCTGCTTTAAGCAGAACCAAAGTCGCAAACGACATTCAGTAATCACACTTTCCAGAGTCACTGAGACACAACATGACCTGCATCAGGTTTGCAGAGCTCCTGCTTTTCCTTCTCCTCCTCCTTCATGAGGTCTACAGTGACAACCCAGAACCTGCTGTCAGAGCAGAGGGTGAAGTTATGGAGTTGGGATACTGTTTCGCAATGGATTATATTGTTGTTTATAGATCTGCTTCAGAGGGAGACCAACTGCTTGGCAACTCTTCAAACAAGAACATGCCCAACACACCACCTGCAGACCTACAGGGTCGTACCCACATCAGTGACGATCCCAGCCTGCTCGGGTTTCAAATCAATAACCTCACTCTCTTGGACTCTGGGATTTATAGGAGGGAATGTTGGAAGAACCAGACGATAATCAACCAGAAGACACAGCAGCTCACTGTGTGTAAGGAGCAGATTGAATCTGAAGACATAATTGTAAGTAAAGACGGTAAAGGGACTGAGATCTTGTGCAATAACAATGCTATTGGCTCTGCGGGAACATCTGTACGCTGGTACCATGAAATGTATCCGTCTTATGAGCCCACACTCTTCCTGGATAGCAGTGTTTCCCTGAAGCCTCTGGTGAAGGAGCTTGCAGGTGTGGTAGATGTAAGAGACAACGGTGCATTGCTCGTGTTCAACAACATGTTACAGAAAACCACACACTTTAAGTGTGTTGTGATGAAAGGTATCAACTGTCTTAGTTTCCAAACCATGCACCCACCAGATGAGAGTGAAAGCAAGGACGTTTTTGTCTCACTGGGGGACAGAGTGCTTCTAAATTGTTCTATTGATGAGGGTGACCAGGCGTGGGAAACTCCACTGGGAAGAATTGATGGTAACACGAGGGGCAGTCCAATGTACATATCAGCTGATGACTTCTCACTGGTTATACCTGCCATCTCTGCAGACTACACTGGAGACTATTCATGCATCTCCCCCTCACGTGAGATGCATTATACATTGTTTCTTTGCCCCAAAAACAAACTCCAAGAAAAAGTTGCTGATGAAGGTGAAAATGTCTCCCTGATGTGTGATTGTGGCCAAGATGTTTCAGCTATAGTGCAGTGGCACCGCTATGGACTTACAGGGCACTATGAGATCATCCACGACTCACAGGACAAAACTGTTCCCATCCCTAAAGATCTACGAGGCAGAGTGACTCTATCTGAGGATGGAACTTTGCTGACCATCAACGACCTGAAGGTGTCAGATGGAGGGAAGTACATATGTGCTGTTGTTAAAACCCTGGATTTCACAGGGAATTATACGGATTATGATACAGAATATGATGACAAAGGTACCGAAGAAGATGAAACGGACAAAAAGTGGACAGAGTCTCTGGAATGCATTTTCAAACAGGAGATCACTTTGAATTTACCCAGCAGTCCTCCACCACCGCATATGCCGTATGTTGTGGTGGCAGTAGTGGTGCTGCTGCTGCTGGTAGCTGGAGTGATTGTTACAGTGATAGTAATAAAGAAAAAAGCAAGGCCTTTGCCATTGCAGAGAGAAGCAACATTGTATGTAAAAATGGATATGGATCCTGGCTGTACTGAGAAGATGATTGATTGATTGATTGATTGATTGATTGATTGATTGATTGATTGATTGATTGATTGATTGATTGATTATACTTTATTCATCACGAGGAAAATTTGGTTAAGGCTGTTAGCTGGCTAAGTTAACTCTATCTGAATGATATTGCTTAATAGCCTTTGTAAAACAGCTCCAAGGTGGCTTAATATCCACCTGACACATGCTGTGCTGTAGAATCTGTACATAAATCTAATGTGTTGCTATTTTCACCTGTTGTCTACCACGAGAAGACTGTTTTTAGACATTTTTTCAGTTTATGCCTTTATCTTTCCATTTTCTTCCTAACTAGAAATGACTATGGATATCACACACCGCAATCCGATAAAATATCGTTTCTTTCAAAGAAAGTCCTCTTCTAGCTTTAATGCTAAATCCAATGTAAAAAAAATCAAGGCGCTAGTATAACACAATAATATTGTAGCTATCTAATTTTTTAATTGTCAGATGACCTGAAAAATTTATTGTGGCAGTGATGTGATATTAAACAATGAATAAAGTCAGTGAGGACACTCTCCTGTCAGTAGATCATTTGTTTTGAATCATACAGAGAGCAACAGCCCAGCAAACCGAGTTGAAACCCTGACATCATTTCCCTGGTAAAAAAACCCCCAAACAAACAAGTTTTTGGGAAGAACAAAAAAGTGAGGGAACAGCTTCAATTCAATTCAGTTCAGTTCAATTCAAATACTTTATTGCCCCTCAAAGGGAAATTAGGTTAGCAGCAAGGCAACAAGAAGAGTAAACAAAACAATAATAAAAAGCCTCAATTGCACAGTTATTTGTAATTGAAGAGACAGGTCGCAGTAGGGATAAAGGAAACTAATAGGAAAAATAAGCTAATAGGAAAATATATATCTAGCGTATTATATGCATCATATGATTAAAACATACATTACCCTTCCCTCTCACAACATGAGTCCCCGCTTCTTTTAAGCGTGCAATCCTTCACGTTTTGGTTTCTGTCACCCCCGCAACTGTTCAGTCACGTTGTTATCACCTCAAAAAACTTCTGTTGTGGGTTTTTGTTTTTCTTATTCAACTTTCATTTCATTTTTAAGATCTATTTCTGTTGTGTTTTATTCAACGTCCACTGTGTTTTGTTTGCTTTTGCTGTATTTTTCTATTTGATGTGTTTTCTTAAGTTGCAGGGGATTTGACCTCTCTGGGCCACCTTATTAATGGCTCCTAAAGCATTATTATTATTATTATTATTATTTTAAATAGGCTAAAAAATAGCAGTCTTTGTACATGGAGGAAACATTGTGTGGCTGCCTTTTCACAGCCATGTTTTAACCAGATCAGTTGTTTTGTTTTTTTTTGTTGTTTTTTAAAAGACATGCATCCAATTCCTTCCTCTCAAAAATCTAATTGACATTTCTAACTTTGTAAGAGACAGTCTGATTACATAACTATACTACGTGGATTAAGGTTAGCATGCATCTGTCTGTTGTGCAGATTTTGCAGTTTTACCAAAACTAGTTTTGACTTAGGAGATGACATCTGGGTTTTAACCATGTTTGCTAGAAGAGGTCTAAAGAGACCTTTTGTTTTTACAATGTAAGAATATTGATCAGATCATTCCGATGAAAGAATTAAAGGCAACTGATTTGTTGCCTACAAGACTAGTAGCACTATAGTCTGAAACAATCCATAATAAATATAATAATCATGATATACTACTAATAAGTATTGACACAACACAGCAAGCACCTGTTTCTGGAAGTGAAAAGTGTTTACTTTAGTGTAATGTTTCCATTAGTGGTCAAGCGCTATGTTGGCTGCATTTTGTCTGGAGCACACCCACCACCACCTAAACCCACCACCCCCCCCCCCCCCCCCCCACCCCCCAAAAGACATTTAGTAAACAATTAAGCAAACACAAGTAAACTGCAATAAGTTACAGGTAGTAATAGAATAAACTTACTCTTTTGTGCTACGTCCACACCTACACGGGTATTTTTGAAAACGCAGCTGTTTCTATGCATTTGGACCTTTTGTCCACACGTAAACTGCGTTTCGAATCACCGAAAACGGAGATTTTCTAAAACTCGCGTGATGTCACCGCAGGGGGCGTGACCGCCGAGGTGCCATTTTAGCAGGCCAAACAAAGGGCTAAAGGAGCGAAAGCATCAGCAATGGATCACACTTGCTGTGTTATCGGTTGTAATATTAGATTGCACAATCGGGAAGGGAATAAGCTGGAAAATGGGCTCTCTTTTTATCCTTTTCCACCTGGAAGCAACATTCGGGAGCTTATGTATCGGATGTTACCAAAAGAAGGCATCTAGCCTGAATAGCAGCTGTGAGACGAGCTGATATCCAGTTCTCTACCATCCCCAGATATCTGTTGGTGCTCCAGACATTTTCATTCAGGTAAGATCTAAATAAGTTCATATTACTCTTTATAGCCTATTAGTTTTATTTTCAATGCGCTCTGAGGTCATAGCAAATTAGAACAAACATCCTAATGAGTGATTTTGTGGATATACGTTCTATTTATAGAGTTGCTAATTGTTTTTCATTATTGCAGGCAAACCAGCCTATGAAATGGATGAAACAAATCCTGACTGGGTTCCTACACATGGGGCACTATGAAATCCCCGCTTCAAACTACATGCTACATACCACCATGCCAATCAGATTACTTCTTCCATGTGAGGGCGAATATGTGCCCCAGTGTTGTAGTAAAACCAGGAAAAATGCTTTTGTTAAATACTCTTAAAAGTCTTGTGCTGTATATGTAGTGATAAGTTTTCAAAAGAGACAGTAAATAAGAGAATGCTAGTAGTGGCTGATATTATTTAAATGCTGTCATAATTTTATGTGAACATTTTGTCATTTGTAAACTATAAACAACATGGATTCTACATTGTTACTGATGTGAGGTTCTACAAAGTGGTTTTAATAATAAAAAAAGGCAAACATTTGTTTGTTTCTTTATTCAACTTTTGAACAGTGTTACTTAGTAAGTACATATTCAGTAAATGCTAATTATTTACATGGCAATGCACTTGAGGCATAAATGTAGACTTAGAGACTTAGACTTAGAGCTTTTTATTGTCATTGTGCAGTTTCTTGCACAGCGAAATTGGGTAGCTGAACCACAAAGGTGTTAAAGTAAGAAGAAGAGAAACCAATATACAACGAAGGCGTAAAATAAATAAATAATTAAATAAATAGAATAAAATAAAAAACAGTGTATATGTATACATGTGTGAGTGGAACTATATACATGGTGTATGTGTAGGAAACATTGAAACAGACTGGGACCAAAATAATTGCACATGAGCCAAAAATATTGCACAGAACATAGAAAGACTGAGATATTGCACATAGATGATCAACAGCAGTGTCAGGGTGGATGTGTTGGGGAAGTCTTTACACACTCTTGGTTTGCATTAAGAGTTCTGACAGCCCACGGGAAGAAGCTGTTCTTTAGTCTGTTGGTTTTGCACCTGATGAATCTGAAGTATGTAATGCAAGGATGTAATCACTTCAAGATAGAGAAAGGCAAGGCAAGTTTATTTATATAGCACAATTCAACAACAAGGTGATTCAAAGTGCTTTACAGAGTCATTAAAAACAAAAACAAATAAAAAGCATGATTTAAAATTGATTAAAAAAACAGTAGATAAAATCAGTAGTTAAAATTTAAGTTTTGAAATTTAAGCTTAAAAGTGTGGATTTGGTGTTTTATTCAAATGCAGCTGAGAATAAGCGAGTCTTCAACCTGGATTTAAATAAACTGAGTGTTTCAGTTGATCTGAGGCTTTCTGGGAGTTTGTTCCAGATATAAGGAGCATAAAAGCTGAATGCAGCTTCTCCGTGTCTGGTTCTGACTCTGGGAACTGATGAAAAAAAACGGATCCAGATGACCTGAGGGATCCTGAATCTGCTGTTGATGTACCAATTGCTTGTCTAATCTTTTGGATTTTTTCTGTGAAGAATTTGGCAAAGTCATTGCAGGCCATGGTCGAATGAAGTTCAGCTGCCACTGACACAGGAGGGTTTGTTAGCCTGTCAACTGTAGAAAATAAGACCCGAGCATTATGGCTGTTTTTAGTGATGATGTCAGAGAAGTAGGACCTTCTTGCACTCCTCAGTTGTAAATTATAATTGTGAAGTTTCTCTTTATAGATGTCATAATGAACCTGGAGGTTTGTTTTTCTCCATCTGCGCTCAGCTTTCCTACACTCTCTTTTTTCATTTTTCACGAGTTTCTCCATGGAGACTTTTTCCTTCCAGAGATAACCTTCACCTTAATGGGAGCAATAGTGTCCATTACATTTAACATTTTTGCATTGAAGCTATTGACGAGCTCATTGACTGACCCTCTGGACAGGTCAGGTGTTAATGGGAAGACCTGGTTAAAGATTTCACTACTGTATTCAGTTATACACCGTTTTGTGATCACTGCTGTTGATATATTTGTGTGGGCTGAAATTTTACTTTCAAAGAAAACACAGTAATGGTTAGACGGGCCCACATTAGACACAGTAATGTTTGAAATGCTCAGGCCTTTGGAGATCAGTAGGTCAAGAGTGTGTCCTCTATTATGTGTGGCCTCTGTTACATGCTGAGTCAGCCCAAAGTTGCCCAGAGTGTTACTCAGGTCTTTGGTCCCTTTGTCCTGAGCGTTGTCCACATCGATGTTAAAATCCCCAACAATAATTACACATAAAGTTCGACTTTAAGTGACAATTATGAATCACTTAATATGATAAGGAGATTCTGCAGGTCATTGATCAATGTATAAAACCAAAATAGAATGTATTTTTAGTTACACGGGACATAAACACTGAAGCAATATGTATAATTAGGATTATTTATAATAAATGTGAATTAATTAGTGCAGTTTTTTTAACCATAGAGAATGACTAAATGCTTCAGGACAATGTCACATCAATGCACTGAACTCACTCACTATGTTATCCATCTAACAGAGCCTCAACATGTTCTCACTGTTATTTCCCCCTCATGAATGAATTTATGCTGCACTAATCTGAATGTTCGGGAGGAAATCAAACGCATTTGACTCGCAGTACTCAAGCTGACTTACCTTTGTTTGAATGACGACGAATTCACGACGTGGAGGCTTAAAAATAGATAAATCTTGTACCCAGTCCTTGGTGAATTGGATGTGCACCTCCAGACATTTATATTTGAGAAATTAGTTCGCTGTTTATGCGCTGACTCCACAGACAAGGTAGGAAAATATAACAGGCTAAGTCAATCGCGGTTGGTCTTCAGGGTTTCTAGTCCACTGCCGTATTTCATACGGGTCCACATTTCCAATGCACGTTATTTTTTGCAAGTATCGCCTCTTTGCATCCGGACGTAATCTGTCTCTATAACGTCCTTTTTCTTTTGAGCTGCTTTTAAGTATGGTTCGTAGCAATCTTCCTTCCAACACAGTGTGTTTGGTCGTGTCCAAATTCATGGGCTGCATCCTCCCGAGGACACATTTGTAGACCGATTACTTCACAGCGATGTGCCGAAGGCTGTCCAAATTTGTAGACTCCTCCGAATGCAGCCGACAAATGCGTCCTCTTTTTCCCCGAATTTGAAGGATGGGTCGGGTATGTCCTTCGTGGCCCACCATATCCCAGAATTCATAGCACGGCCCAGCCAAACTCTAGTTTCCGGCAATGTCGGCCGCTACTAAGTTTTAAAATTACTCTTATTAATCTTTCTGGTTCACAAAATAAACTTTTAACATATTTTCAAACTTCAATTTGTAAACTTCAAATATCTGCTCGGTTTATTAAGACATCGCATATTTGCAAAAGCGCTTCGACGTTTTCGTTACCCACCAGCTCGATAGCTAGCCGGGAACTCGAGGGTCACTGAAGCTGCCGAGAACGGCACAACGCCCGGCACATCGTTTTCAGATCACCGCGGACTTTCGCTACTCAGGTTAAACGTTATATATAAGTCACTTAGACAACCTAAAAATGTTATTGTTTGTCTTTTTTCAGTGTTTTATTTGTTTGTAAGTAAATCGGTTTGGCTGAGATTAAAGTTATTAGATTAGATTAAATAAAATAAAACTTTATTAATCCCCCGGGTGGGTTCCTCCTTGGTTTTCACACAGCTGAAAAAACGTCAAACAGAAAACTGATTAAACAGAAGTGTGAGATAGAATTTACGCCAGTGTCCTGTTATATTTTAGATAGCAAGGAGCAGACGGCCAGTTTATTAAACTCCACCAGAAGGCTAGATCGTCCAATTCCACAGCTGTTTACTTCCGGCCTACCCGACCTTCTGAGGACCCGGCCCACGTAGACCGTGAAGGCCGGGTCCTTTGTTTTGATTCGTGGCCTGCTAAAATGGTGCCGGGCTCCCACAATGCACTGCTACGGGATGTCAACTCCAAAAGCCCATACAGAGTCCGTCACGCAACGTCAAAGGTATGTGCCTTTTTTCACGTCACGCTGTGCGCCACGTTATTGTGACGTGTGGGAGCCCCGTCAAAAACATGTCCATTCTGCTAGCAGTGTCCAAGCATTCTTTTTTTTTTTTTCCCCCTTTCCCCTGCAATGGCTCTGCACCCCACATAGGGACCGGGCAACACACTTTGGGAACCTCTGATACAGACAAAGCTGTAAGGCTGCGTAAGCTTGAGTCCCAGCCACAAGCCTCATCTGCCTCTGCTGACTCTCCAGGTTCCACTTCCATGTCTGGTACTGCATTTGATATCAGTAAGTGTATTTCTCTAGTGCCCACTTTTACGGAAGCTGAAGTTGATTCATATTTTGCAGCATTTGAACGCATTGTTGGTGCTTTGCAGTGTCCTAGTGATATTTGGCCCCTTTTGTTACAGTACAAACTGTCTCTCAAAGCTTAAGAGGTGTTTGCTGCACTTCCTTTAAAATAAAGTCTAAATTATCTGAGTGTTAAAGCAGCTGTCTTGCAAGCTTATGAATTGGTCCCTGAAGCTTATAGACAGATGTTTTGCCAACAGAGGAAACTTCCCAATCAAACTTATGTAGAATTTGGTGAGGTATGTAACTAAATTGGACCTCCTTAAAGGTTACTGGCAAGTCCCCTTTCCTGAACGTGCCTCTAACATTTCAGCCTTTGTGACACCTGATGAGTTTTTACAGTATACTGTCATGGCATTTGGTATGTGTAATGCATACCTTTCACAGGCTGATAAATAATATTTTGAGTGGACTCTCCAACTGCAGTGCCTATTTGGATGATCTGGTGGTTTACACTGAAACATGGCAAGATCATTTGCAAATCCTATGCCAAGTATTTCATCGTTTGGCCCGAGCTGCTCTGACTCTTAACCTGGTGACATTTTTTTTTTTAACATGGATGAACATAATGCTAACTTTGAACAATTTTAAATGGAGGTTTATTTGTTGAGAATAAAGTAAATAACAACAAAACAAGAATATTTATAATACATCAACAAAAATCAGGCCTGGGGTCCTCCTGGTTAAAAAACGGTCCAGGACTGGGACACTCAGGTTAATCCTGCAGTGCAGGGTCTGGTCTGGTTAAGGAAAAGGTGGAGAACAACATAAACAGTTTTGATAGAAATGTATGATTTCATTTATTTTAAGAGATCAAAGCATTATTCTGATTATTAAGCTTAGGTAACATATACTAACATGCTGTGAAAAGACTTAACTAAGCCTTTTTGTGACCTCAAAGATAACCCTGTTTTCAGCTTTATTACATTTTTACAGTCCATCTATTCACACAAATAAGTTACAGGATCAAATAAATAACAGAAAAAAATAGCAATAGAAAAGGTTCTTCTATAAGTTTCAAAGAGATTTAGTTTACATATTTTATATATTACAGTAAATGTGTACGAATGACCGGCAATCATTCAGTCACTGAAATTATCCATGAAACTAGCTAAGTTATTTCTAAATGTGTGTAGATTAAGGAAAATTATTTTCCCTGGATATGATTGTCTCTGATAAGCCTAAGGTACAAAACATGCCGGCGACGACAATAAAGTTTTTCTAGCTCCTCAAGAATTAAAAATGCACAAAAAATGGAGCGACATTTTAAATTTTTTGCCCGGTAAGGGTTAGGACTTAGTAAGGGTGGACTTAAACGAAGGCTAGAAGACATTGCCTTCGAAGGAACCGCCCTACATAGTAGGTTGGGTGGGTCCTTCAAAGCATGCTACCCCTGAATTTTGACACAGCCAATAAATACACAGAGGGGTGATGAGGGAAGTGGAAACACATGGGAACACCCCTGGGACGAATAGACATAATGACACAGAGGAAGCAAAGTAAAACACACTGCACATAGGACGTGAGACTGTCAAAGTAAAACAGGAAACACTAAGATGTAGACTAAAACACACAAGTTGACACAGGAGCTGGGAACAAGGAATGAATGAAAGGAGTGGAACGTGTACTCAGGGAAGCAAGACGAGACACACCAACATGACACAGAGGACATGAGGGACTCGGAGAGGAAACGGAATGAGACCGCGACAAGAAAGCATGAAATACAAATAACCTCAGAAAATAAAAGGGAACCGAAACTCAATACTGAATCATAGAAAACTAAAACCTTACAACATAAAAACTCAAAATGCTGGCTCAAATGACCCAGAACCATGACATTAATTAAATGTATCAGTTACATCTTCTCAGAAAGTTTAGAGTATTTTGATTGAAGACTCATGCTAGAAATAAAGAGGGATTAAATAAGCCCCTTTATATCTGAAACAGCATTCCAGTACCTTCTGTTAATGAATAATCGCATCTGATAACAATATAGAGATAATTGTTCAGTTCTAAGAAAGTAATGTCATCCTACACCAGGTTTACACCCTCAGTGAATTCATTTGTTCTTCTCCTTACTGTGACGTGTTCAACCTGCAAATGTCAGTAAAGCTGTTCTTGTGGAACTTAAGCGTCTATGTGAGGGCTATGAATAGTGCTAAAGAAGATGAGTGAACATAAACAGAGTCCATGTTTGAAAGGTTATTTCTAATGTTTCAAACAGCTCAAAAGAGAAGAGAGTGAGAAAAAGAGGTCAGGAAATGAAGATTTGAGGTTATTTTCAAAGGTATTCATAATGTGAAAGGTTTGAAAAACATATTGAAATATAATTTTGCGTTATTAAAACGTTGCATGAAAGTACTAGGCAATTTAGTGGAGGCTAAACTAGTTAGCTTGTTATATTATGGAAATGTTTACAGTAATCCACTGTGCTGGACTGGTGAGCAGGCTGTAGTGTTCATGGACAACATTAGGTTCAATCTTAGTTGATATAAATTTAAACTTATCTGTCTACTTATATTTTTCTGAATTCAGTTAAATCCAGGGTTTCCCACTTGCCCAGCGCTAACCCTAACTGCGGGGTACAAAGCATGCCCACTAGCATCTAGAATAGACAAGCAGTCCCACTGGACTGTTAGCATGTATCATGTGGTGTACCCACTCATTTATCATAAGTTATTGGACAGAGATGTGTAAATAGGTTTTGGAAAGTATAAGAAAATATTTGCAAAATGAATTACCTTTAGTAGCCACCAGAGGATGTGATCTTTGCTGTTTTTTAGTGTGCAGCCTGTGTTGTGTGGTGTGTCACAGCGACACACTGAGGCCATGACTGGTACTGCAAAGGAAGGCAACTAGCTATAAGTTCAATTGAAACCTAAGAAATTTCTTTTACATACAGGTCAGGGTAGAAGTGTGTTGTTTTATTTCATGTGCTAACGCTAATTATTTTTAGGGGTGTCAAATTATCGCGTTAATTGCGATTAATTAATTACAATGCTATTTAGCGCGTTATGTTTTTTAATCTCGTTAATCTAATTTTTAATCTCTTGACGTCATTGATTTTGTATGAGAGTTGCTATGTTATAAAATCCGTTTTTATGTGCTGGGCTCCTTGTGCTTGACTTGTTGGGGGTGGAGTCACGTCGTGAGGTCAAGGTGAGAAGTGGTGATTAGCTTACAGTGTGGATATGGAGGCGCATCTGAGAGTTGTTGGCCCAATGAACGGGAAATTTGTATTTCATAAACGCCCCGACGGCACCATTGACAAAGGTAAAGTGGTCTGCCTAGAGTGTAAGAAGGAGTTTGCTTACCACCGAAGCAGCTCAAGTTTGGCCTATCACCTCAACGCAAAGCACCCAGCCGCGAGTGCAGCAACAGCTAGCAGTGAAGACGTTAGCAATATAGCAAGCCAGAGCAAAGCTTTTCGCCAAACAAAACTAGAGAATACCCCTCGTATGAGCAAGTCTGCGACCGACAGGCTGACTAATGTTATTGCCAAGTGGATAGCGATGAACTGTAGGCCGATAAATATAGTAGAGGACGAAGGATTGACAGAGGTGTTGCAAATTGCGTCCAATGACCCGTCATACAAGCCGCCGTGCAGGACTACAGTAACGACCAAAATCAGCAAAATGTACGACGGCGAAAAGAAAAACAAACTTGAGATTTTGGCGGAGGATTCTCCCAACTGTGTTGCTATAACCGGAGATCACTGGACCTCAGCTGGCAACCACAGCTATTTTGGGGTGACTGGACACTTTATTGATAGTGAGTGGAACCTCAACTCATTTGCACTGACCGTCATGAGAACAGAAACCAGGCACTTTGCTGATAAATGCGCCAAACAGTTCCTCAAGGTAGCAAATGACTGGGGTATTGAAAACAAGATATCCACCATTGGCACAGACAGCGCAGCAAACATGCTGGCTGCTATGAGAGCACTTCCATATGAGCACATCGCCTGCAATGCTCACATTCTCCAGAGGACCATCACGGTATGTCTCGATAGCAGTGGTTTTGTCGGTGTACTGGCAAAGTGCCGCAAGATTGTTGGTCATTTTAAACAAAGCCCTGCGAGTACCACAGAACTTAACCAACAACAAGTAGCACTCGGAAAGAAGAGCGATCAACTTATACAGGATGTACCCACCAGGTGGAACTCGACTCTCGCAATGGTCTCACGCCTCCTATGTAACCGAGAGGCTGTCCAGGCTACGTTGGACCAACAGAACCACAGGTTGGTCTTGCCAACCGAAGCTGAGTGGGCGAAACTGCAGAGGCTGGAGCTCCTGCTTGAACCATGCAAGTAAGTTCAAATAAACACCTTCCCATTTTAATTATATAAACTACTGTTACATGTGTAAAATCAAAATTAATGAACATAACAAGGAACTTTTAAGGACAATTAAATTGGAAATCAGTTACACCTTGATTTAAATGAATCCAGCTAGGTTTATTTAGCAAACCTCTCCACCTCTGCAGGTATGTGACAGAGCTGCTGGGTGGTGAGGCCTACGTCTCTTGCTCTGTAGTGCTGCCTGCTTTTCGCCATCTGTACCGTGTCATGGACATTACTGATGATGATCCTGCCTACGTGGTGAAGTTCAAGAATGCCTTCCAGAAGGATCTGGCAGCACGACGAGCTAATGGCAACGAGATATGGTTCGAGGTGGCCACAGCATTGGATCCACGGTTTAAGGATTTGAAATGTCTTCCAAGAGAAAAGAGGGAACAGGTAGGACAATAAGGTTAAGCTGGACTAATGAGTCCAATTCATTATCAAATCAAACTTTTATTTATTATATGGAACACAAAGTTCTTTACAAGATTAAATAAAATAAAATAAAAAAGCACTTAGTTTTAATCACAATCATTCATTCATTCATTCATTCATTCAGGTGTGGACCATTCTGGAGAATATGCTCCAGGCAGCAGAGCCCAGAAGAGCAGATAGTCTCCAGCCCTCCACAGAGGATGATGGACCAGCTCAGAAGAAGAGGAGGAGCGAACTCCTTCTGAGGTCTGACTCTGACTCAGAAGATGGAATTGAGTCTGGAGAGCTGCAGCGCTACAGAGCAGAACCCAGCATCAGTATTGATGACTGTCCCCTGCAGTGGTGGTATGCTCACTCAGGAGTCTATGAAAAGCTGTCAGTCCTAGCACAAAAGTACCTGGCCTCCCCAGCTACCTCTGTACCCTGTGAGAGACTCTTTAGCCTTGCAGGCCACATAGTGCAAAAGAAAAGGGCAGCCTTGCTTCCAGAAAATGTTACCAGGCTGGTGTGTCTTAGCGACTGGCTGAGGAAGAAGAAATGAGACGCATGTGGTCAGCATAGCTGCTGTGTCATTTGTAGCCTACTAGAATAGATTGCTTGATGTTCAGCACTTTTTTTTGTGATGGAAGAATACTTTGATGTGCTAACTTGCAGCACTGCAATGTCAGTTTTATTTTTCATTATCTGAAGCAGAGGAATTTCAGTGCTGTATTGCTCAGAAAAGAGCAACTCTGATGTGCTAACTTGCAGCACTTAATTTATTTGATTTTATTTGTATTTATTTTTCCACTTATTTTACAAAAGAATACAACAGTATGTAAATGGTTGCATCTGTTTAATGTTTGTTAAACAATAAATGACTTTATAAAGTCACTTTCTTTGTTATATCAGTCTTTTGGTCTGCCACAATAAGTTGAGGGCTTTCCTCAGCTATTTTTAGGTGAGATTAAAAAAGAGATTAATTAGATCAATTAATTAAAAATCATAATTAATTAATCTCTATTTTTTTTTTAATCTCTTGACAGCACTAATTATTTTGCCAAAAATCTGTATCTCAAACAGTTGCTTGTGTGCTGCTAAAACCCTGCAGCATGTGGGACTCTGATGAATGTAATCAGTGCCAAGCTGAACACACAGGAGTTTCCTTGCAGTAGGTGCTTAATCATGATGCTTGATCACCAGCTCTGCAAGCTGTTCTGCTGCTGCTGCTAAGTGAGTATCTATGTTCATTATAGTTCATAAAGTAGTAAACAGATGATCGTGATATCTGAAAGGAAAAGAGATTTTGTATAACCCAGTATGCTCACAGGAGTAAGCTGGTCATCACAGTGCACCTGCAGGTTTGTTAAGTTGTGTCCAAACACAAGTGCAGTAACAGTGGTTTAGATTTTTTTAAAAATCCCTACTGGTTTACTTGAGCGTCATGGGAAGGAACTCTCTTCAGCAGTGAATCAAATCAACAAGTGAGCCTCATCCTGCAGAATAAACAGTCCCTTTCAGTCTCCTTCTATTTCCAGTCAACCTGTTAACTGTTTCACTGAGTTTGAGCTATGCATTCATTTATCTAACCTTCTTTGCAACAATGCTTCTCTTGTAGCAGCAGGAATGAGGAATTTAATACATAAACAGGGATTTAGAAAAATTATGAAATCAAAATAAAGAGACACATCGATCAAGCCAATGCTTAAATGGAACAAAGACTGTTGATTCCTGCAAAGCTCTAGTGATAAATGTCTAGTTTGTGTGTGTGTAGCGTGCCAAAACTTAAAACAACTATATTGCCACATACTTACTGTTATTTTCTATTGTTTAAAAGTGGTGCTATAGGGAGGAACAAATGTTAAAAAGACACAGGTGTGACCAAGTTACAATCACCACAACATGAAGAAAAACAGCACCATCAGAGACAAAGTGGAGATTCTTTTTTTTTTCCATCTGTACCTGCTGGGGCAATTTGTATCTTTTAGACACTGGCTTCCCTGAGAGAAACTATCATTCATCAGTTTTCCCAATGATGGGAATCCTGGGAAAGTCAGTCTCTTTTGCTTATCTTTGCCCAAATTGACCAGACCCCGTCTTGTCTTACAGACATCAATATTTCTATTAAAACCAGCACCTAACCTGTTTTCCACACAGGTAAGGGATTTTCCCATTGATATGATCACACTCTGTCCTCCACCTACTATAACAAACAATGACATTTACAACCTGAGACACTGTGAAAGAAAGATATCGAAAGATAGAGCGTGCTTTACTGTGAGATTTATACAGCACACGCAAAGATAAGCCGTGATTGTTTTATCAACTTTACAGTGTTGTAAAATAGAAAGTCAGCTTCACATTGTGAGCTGCAGACGCAGTGTTTAAGAACATATTGCTAGTGAGAAGTGTTGTATTTCAGAAATGCGCTGTTCATCAGGTTAATAAACCTCATCACTGATGACATGTATGAATGCAGTGATATAATAAGTGAAATCATAGCTGTGACTGGCAGGATGATAGTAGCTCAAGGACTGATTTTTAAAAAACGAAAAAAACTGGGCAGAGGACTGGCCAAGCAAACAAACCATTCTGTATTAACACATTTAACACTTTTAACTTCACTTGAGTAATAAACTGACAAAGCAATGGATTCATATTTCGTGCTGTCTCGCAGTGACAAAAGATAAAGAGAGCTGCGATGTACTAGAAACTTTATCTGCTTCTACAGGTTACCTGAGACATTTAGATTTAGTTCAGATTAGTCTGCTCACTCAATAGGAATATGATGGTACACAAATCTTGCAGTGCATGCATTTGAAAGTTTGCAATCAAGCTTGCGTGAAAGAAACACTCCCTCCATAGCGACAGACCGCACCCACAGCTAAATGAAAACCTGTCCAACTGCACATCAACACTGTTAATGAGCAACCAGGATTGCAGCTTTTTATTTTCTGTCCCCTGGCTTTCCTTTAACTTTGTTGACTCAGCCTTGTCAAAATCAAATAAATGACTTTATAACTGTAATGCTTTTCCACCTGCTCTTATTGCCCATAAAGCAAACGTACATGTATGTGCATGTATATATCTGTCTTTGTATGCGCATAACAGTGTGAAAGTTTGCGTGTGTTGTAATGTCTGTCGCTCTGAGGCTGAGTATGTGTTTAAGGAAGAATGTGGAAGAGGTGGAAACTGATGTTGGCTGGAGGCGGGACAAAAGTGTCACACCAAAGTGAAACAGGCTTTGCACTTTTCAGAGTCACCTGGGAGAAACAGACAACATGACCTGCATCAACTTTGCAGAGCTCCTGCTTTTCCTTCTCCTCCTCCTTCATGAGGTCTACAGTGACAACCCAGAACCTGCTGTCAGGGCAGAGCGCGAAGTTATTGAGATGGGATACTGTTTCGGAATGGATTATATTGTTGTTTATAGATCTGCTTCAGAGGGAGACCAACTGCTTGGCAACTCTTCAAACAAGAACATGCCCAACACACCACCTGCAGACCTACAGGGTCGTACCCACATCAGTGACGATCCCAGCCTGCTCGGGTTTCAAATCAGTAACCTCACTCACTTGGACTCTGGGATTTATAGGAGGGAATGTTGGAAGAACCAGACGATAATCAACCAGAAGACACAGCAGCTCACTGTATGTAAGGAGCAGATTGAATCTGAAGACATAATTGTAAGTAAAGACGGTAAAGGGACTGAGATCTTGTGCAATAACAATGCTATTGGCTCTGAGGGAACATCTGTACGCTGGTACCATGAAATGTATCCGTCTTATGAGCCCACACTCTTCCTGGATAGCAGTGTTTCCCTGAAGCCTCTGGTGAAGGAGCTTGCAGGTGTGGTAGATGTAAGAGACAACGGTGCATTGCTCGTGTTCAACAACATGTTACAGAAAACCACACACTTTAAGTGTGTTGTGATGAAAGGTATCAACTGTCTTAGTTTCCAAACCATGCACCCACCAGATGAGAGTGAAAGCAAGGACGTTTTTGTCTCACTGGGGGACAGAGTGCTTCTAAATTGTTCTATTGATGAGGGTGACCAGGCGTGGGAAACTCCACTGGGAAGAATTGATGGTAACACGAGGGGCAGTCCAATGTACATATCAGCTGATGACTTCTCACTGGTTATACCTGCCATCTCTGCAGACTACACTGGAGACTATTCATGCATCTCCCCCTCACGTGAGATGCATTATACATTGTTTCTTTGCCCCAAAAACAAACTCCAAGAAAAAGTTGCTGATGAAGGTGAAAATGTCTCCCTGATGTGTGATTGTGGCCAAGATGTTTCAGCTATAGTGCAGTGGCACCGCTATGGACTTACAGGGCACTATGAGATCATCCACGACTCACAGGACAAAACTGTTCCCATCCCTAAAGATCTACGAGGCAGAGTGACTCTATCTGAGGATGGAACTTTGCTGACCATCAACGACCTGAAGGTGTCAGATGGAGGGAAGTACTTGTGTGCTGTTGTTAAAACCCTGGATTTCGCAGGGAATTATACGGATTATGATACAGAATATGATGACAAAGGTACTGAAGAAGATGAAACGGACAACGAGTGGACAGAGTCTCTGGAATGCATTTTCAAACAGGAGATCACTTTGAATTTACCCAGCAGTCCTCCACCACCGCATATGCCGTATGTTGTGGTGGCAGTAGTGGTGCTGCTGCTGCTGGTAGCTGGAGTGATTGTCACAATAGTGGTGGTGAAGAAGAGGTCAAAGAGAAAACCAGCAAAACCAGACATAAAGATGGATACGTATCCTAGCTGTTCTGAAAGGTTAACTGCATCTGATTAATGTTGCTCAGCTTTTGCAAAATAGCTGCAAGACATTTTAATATCCACCTGATGCACACTGTGCTGTAAAATCTGTACAAATGTGTAACTATTTTCACCAGTTGATTATTATGAAAAAGTAGTATTTATGCTTTCAGTTTGCCTTTATGTTATTTTCTTTATTATGTTATTTCCTTGTCAGTCGCTGATGACTATAGATTTGTTAAAATAAAATATAATTTCAACATCCTGTTTTTACTTAAGACTGAAAACGTGGAAAAATAAGAGATTTTTCTTTTTACTTCATGTTTAGTGTACAGAACAAGCAGCCAGTGAAGTGCAAAAGGATCATAGCTATCATGTTTTCAATTTATCTGATGGTGCAAAAAATGTTGCATGGCTCTAATGCAACATTAAATGATGACTAAAAACCAGTTGGGCTACTCTGCTGTCAACAGATTGTTTGTTGCCTATCACAGGAGGAGCAGCAGTCAGGAAGTGCCTGTAAGCTTCAATGTCAAAGGCTTCAGAGAAGTAAATATTTTTCTCTTTGGGGTGCTTCCATTTTCACTGTGCTGCACATAATGAATGTCATTACAGTTAATGCTAATACGTTCACACCACAATTCAGTGGTTAATAGTTTAACTAATTGCATTTTCATATGTGCGCAAACAGTGGCAAGAAATACCTCAACAATCATTTGAAGTCTGATAATCGTGAGTTCAATATCCATTCTCCTTTCTGCTCAGTTCTGTTCTTCATGAAATCCTGAGGGAAATATCTGGCTCTTTAGCAGCTAAATGCTGTTTGGTTTGTTGTTTGGTGTTGAACAGATAGCGTACAGTGGGCTTGTAGGGCTTTTTTTTTTTCTCTTACTGGAAACAGCTGCTGCTGGAAAACAGATTAATGAAAGAAATGAGAATGGACCAAAACATTAAAGCTGCAGGCTGTGAAATCAGTTAATGACTTACAACATGCTAGCAGAGTCCAGTAATGATTCCCAGGGAGACAATCACCTTCCATCATCTGTAACTAAACATATGATGTATTGTTATTATATATGAAACCAGAGCAATACATTGTTGTTGTTTTTTAACCATGAAAATTTGTTACAAAATTATTCCTCAAAATATCCAGATGGATTAGATGATACATCTGCGTTTGCATATCTCACATGTGTGTATGCAAATTCTGCTGCTGTTGTAAAACTCATTGAATACAATTACATATGCAATATTCAGTCAATGTCATCTGTAGCTCCTGAACAAGTTTAGCAGTATACTGCTGCAGTGTGTACATCAGTATTGATCCGATATTGCAGTTTATTGTTTGGGAAACACAAAATGAGACACAATGTATAAAGTGATTATAAACTGCACGTTATTGACTAGCTGACTGTGTTTATATTGATTAAACTGTGCATTTTATTAAACGTGATATTATACTGAGGAAGTTTATGTTTTAAGAAAATATGAGGTGCTGCTGCAGTGGCACAGTTCCTTGCTCACAAAACTGAGTCTCTTTTTTTTTTCAAGCTCACATGAATTTGAATAAATATTTTCAAAACAGGACGTAGAAACTTGTTCATTATGGTTATCATGTTACCTGCTGATGATTTGTTCATCCAGAAGAACTTCCACAAAGAGAGTACAAATGCTGGTCTCTTTCTTGCAGTCATACTGGACTTTGATCATCTACTCAATCAATATCATGTTGAGAATTAATATGCAGCAGTTGGCACACGATAAGCCCTGAGCTTCTCCACAGCAAGGCCGCTGAAACATTCCTGATCTCCCTCGGGTTCTCGGTAACGCTGAGTCCTGGTTAGACATTAATAATGCATAAGTCCCTCTGCCCTAGGCTCGCTATTGTCAAACTCGGGGAAACCAACCTACGTGTGTATGATTAGAAATCATCATAAAAGTGAAAAATATATAATAATATTTTTATTATATCAGTAAAACACTTACAGACGTGCTCACGACCTGCCGCATACAAAGTAAACTTGCACATCTGCTGTGTGTTTCATTTATGGCTGCATCAATGAATTTGGCCATAAGGTTTTCATTGATTGATCTCAGAACAATGAATCTTATCTGTGCTGTAAAGTGAGGCAAGGTTATAACATTATTTTAAAGGGTGCTTCTTCACTAATATGCTGTCGATAAGTCTCAGTGGCTAAAATAATGGTCAACAGTATTAACTGTTTCACCAGTAAAAGAAAACATTACTGGTCTTACACGTGTAAAATCAATCACTTATCCTGTCTTGTGCTTCATTTAGTGATGGAGAAAATCAAGCTTTTACTATAAATTATAAATATGAAGGTAGAGCTAGCGGCTCATTTGTACACTCCCTGAAAACCGCAAAGTGTAGAGTGCACACATACGCTTTCATACAGCTCAAACAAATGAGATAAAACATGTACCTATTTTGGTTGCTCCTCTGCTTTCATTCTTTACACCACAGTTGATTAACTCATGGGTGTGGCACCCACCTCCTCATTCAGGTTTAGGCACAAAAAAAAAAAGCAGTGTCAGCTACAAAGGGAAATTTTGCTCAAGTGCCTTATCTGTTGTGATATTTGAATCATTTCCTCCTATCAGTGCAGTGCAGCATTACTTTAAGGTTGCAAGGGTCAAAGTACAAAGCACCCTCGGATGACTAAAATCAAATCTGGGACAGCACAGCAACCTCCAGTATCACAGACTGCATATGAAACCCATGGGGATTTCAATTTTGGCTGCCAATATGTCGGGATATTTGGAACCAGAAGGACCTACTGCATACAGGTCCTGCTGGTTCAGTTAATGCTTGTGTGGGTATAATTTTAATGTTTTATTCTGTGTGTTGTATTAGTTTGGTTTCATATTTGCATGTTGTTGTTTTGTTGCATGCTTTTATTTTGAAAAGTTGTTACTTTCTACCCTCATCTTCCTAATAAAGGAAATTATTAACGCCTGCTCAGCCTCCCTGCTTAGAGGAGGGAAGCTCAGGACAGTTAAGGTCAGCCAACAAAAGAGTCAAGGCGCAGGAACCCAGCAGAGCAACAGGAAGAAACAAGATGGAGTTTACATTTGGATATCAAGGAAGATGTGGTATTTTTCCATGAATTTGTTTGTAGAACTGCCTTGGAGCATTTGCAGCATGTACATACTATATGGACTGTTAACTTGGAGTGTTTTAGCTCTTGTTTTTTTTTTAAGTCCCTGAGCTTGATTTTAACTGTAAATAAATCAAATGTTCTGCTGCACTGAATTTTTTGTACTGCTAGGCTACCATTCTGTATTTTTAGCTGCTCTGCACCCAATGGAAAAAGACCTCACCATGCCTTTTCTGCATCAACACAGATACCTACTGTACTGACTTTCATTCACCAAAGCTGGAGCATAGACTTCCAGGACTGGCTTTTTGTATTGCCCAACAGTAACCCAGGTAATTGGACTTAAAAGCCTCCAAAAAGCACCACCACCGATACCACCTGAAGGCTAGGTGGCACAAATTACTGTGTTAGCACCCACGTGTCATTTCAAGTGACTTTTATATATGAATAATTTCAAGTCTGAACATGATTTAAATGTGTGAGTTATGAATTTAAAATTTTACAGTCTGTACTGTTGCTGTAAGCCCAAATTTAGAAATTAGAGACCGAAACCATTTTTGTATCAGGTATACATGTCAAGCTCTGCATTTTATTAGTGGCGCAAGCTTTAAGTTGGCCACTTAATAAATGCCAATTTTTTTGGCAGTTGAGAATTATGTTTTAGCCCCAAAGGCTGCTGATTATGCAGTATTTATGAGAGAACAAGACGACGACTGTTATTCCTGTTGCATATTTACTCAATAATTGCTTTCTCAGTCTCGCCCTAAAGTGGACTCTGCGGGTGAGAAAATCATATCACCACCTCCCATGCCGGCATAAAATACTGAGGTAATATGTTGAAAGTGTGCTACCTTAAGCATATACCAATATATTTAAGCTCTTTAAAGCTACACATGAAGAAATATCAAGGGTTAAATAATCCAACGTCATATTTATTATTTACATTTTGTCTATTATTTTCAAGAACACCATGGCGATGTAAAAGTATTTTAATAGCTGTGTTGAAGCCTCAGATCTTGGAAAACAACCTGGAGATTTTTTTTTTTTTTTTTTTTTTCAGCAATATTTTCAGCTGCCAGATTCTATCACTCCCACACACTTAACCTTTTGGAGCCCTGATAAATATTTATGTTCCACAGCAATGCCAATATATCCAAAGAAGAAATATGGTTTCTGTGAGGAAATATTTGCACAGCTGGTATCTAAAGATTAAATCTTATTCTGTTTTTGTTCTTAATTTGATACTGAGCTAATATCTGATGCTGCAGCTGCAGGAAGAAGCCACATCTATGAAATAAACTGTTCTGGTATTATTTCCATAAAATTAATGCAACTTTCATGTAATTTTGAAACCTTCTCTGCTCTTTGCTAACATTGATACTTTTACAGCCCTCTGATGAAGCACTTCTATTAAAAATACATCCCAAGTGTTAAAAATACATGCACTAAAAATCAACCAACTTTATGAAAGGTGTCATATTTGGGAAGTTGAGCTATGAATTACCCACAGTGAAAATGAAATTTGGACTTTCCTCATCATTTGTTTTAAAAATAACTTAATTGTGACTCTTTTTTTTTCATGAATATTCTCAGGACAAGATGAGCAATGTCTGCTGGAAGGAGGAAAAGAAGAGCTATTTGCAGAGAAATGTGGTGCAAATAGTGCAAAATGCAAAAACAATGAGAGGCATGAGGTAGAAGGTGTTACATCTTTGCCAGTTTGCTTTACATACACCCCTTCATAGGCTTGACTGATGGAGATGCAGATGTGACAGAGGAGCAGCTGTTCTGTGCTCTCAGGTGTAATTAAGAAAAGGCTCGGTCACACAGAAAGACCCTCGAGGCCCAACAGAGCGCAGAGGATTCAGCACGCCTCAGAGAGCAGCAAGATCCAGCAGTAGGCTTCCTTCAGCTTGTTACAGTGTGAGACTTTAAATGGATCAGCTTAATTGCAGAGGCATCTCTCAGACCATCTGTGTGTGTAGGAGGGCGTGTTTGAGCTGCTAGTGCAAGTCTGTCTCAGACCGTGCTGTCTGTGTGTTTGAGTTGAAGCAAACTGAGCCATCGCGGTGACAGAGCAGAACTAAAGTTAGAAAAATAATCAATGAAACCAGCCAGGAAATTGTGTTTAGAAAAGTTGTTACTCGGAGTGTGTTCACTTGGGCTCGTTCAACTTCTGCAGCACAACAAGACGTGTGACCCGACTCTCGATTTGAAGATTATCTAAAGTTTTCTCTGTCTTGTAAGCACACATGTGCGCGCACACCAATGCAGCAATCAAAACCACAGCCGGTCAAAGTTAGCATGATCCCTCCACACTCCCAGGCCAGCTTTTTCTCTCCGATCAGGAACCCATGTTCAGTGGAATCAGCCTGTCTGCTCAATGTTCCCTGGTGGCTGCCAGGCTGAGCCTGCTGAGGCCCGATCTGCTGTAATTTGCCAGGCCCATTACTCCCACAAATGTGATGGCTGCGAGCCCTGTGAGTGTGAAACAGTTGGTGGGATAAAGAGAGAGAGAGAGAGCAAGGTACCTCGCTATTGCTGCTGTCTAGCCACAGTGTCTGAGAGCGTGCAATGCTTTGTGCTAATGGCACCAATTATGCACCAGAGAGCACTGCTGATGGGCTGATTTTACAGCAAAAGCGCTAGAGGGGAAATGGTTGCATAGGGGGGCCTTTGGTTCCAAAAACAGAGGGGGGGGGGGGGGGATGTTACAGACCCGACTGAGATGAGCCACTTGGGGCTTATCTTTCCTAATAGCGGTCTGCTCAACACCCAGACATGTGGAGGTGTCTGGTTGGATTGCAGCCATGCAGGAATTTATGTATGTTGTTTCAGAGGAGCAATTCGAGCAAGACTACGACCAATCAAATGCTCTCAATAAAACTTACTCCCCTCTGGACGTCTCAAAGGCTTTTTGTAGATTTGATTTGAAGTCTATACTCTAGAAACCAGTGGGCGTGATGCTGATGCTATGATACTCACTCTCTGTCAGACTGTAAAACTTCTGTGTGATCAAAGTGTTTTAGAGAGAGAAAAAGCCCCACAATAATGATTCTGGTTTTCATCCCATGGAGTAATTACAGTTGTTGTGTGATGTTTACAAGCTACATTTTATTTATCTACATTTTTATGCAACACAAAAGAAAACATCTCGTCTTTCATGCAAACAAGAGCTATCAACTGGTTAGGCCTGAAATCTCATTTAATTGCCTCCTCTGGCATGTGAGAAGCACAAGAGTTGTGTGTGTGAGACTCTTGACTGGTGGCAGAAAAAGAAACTCTTAATTTCACTGAATGCTGCTGAGATACCTGCATCCACACAGAAGATAATTAAAAGTCCTTGCTAGGAAGCAGAATATTTTTTGCACAGGGTTCAACAACAAAACAGCACAGATGACTTGCTCAGTCATGTGCAGATACTGTTAGATTAAAGCTGATATAAAAAAAAGTGAGAGCACGCTAGACAGGCAAGTAAAAATGGGACCATCCATAATCAAGAGATCTCTCGATCAAAAATAATCACGCAGACGCGTATTGTGAAGTCAGAGCCAGCACAGCCACGCCTTTGATGCACAGATGGTGTGTGTAAACTTTCTCATTCCACCTCCTGCTCTTTCTCTCCTCCTCTCTGCTGTTATCTGTCTCTCTGCTTTTCTCATCCCTCTTGTCCCACATTCTTCTTTCCTCTCATCATCATGTGTGTCACTCAGCTGATTTCTTTCGCTCTGCCTGCTGTGAAGCACCTCAGCATGCGTCCCATCCCACCTGAATTTAATAAATGAAGGCTTGCAAAATTGCCAAACAGGATGGGAACTGGCGAGACAAATTTATGCCACATGATCCTCGTCTTTGTAAATGGCTCACTGAGCAGGACAGTGGAGAGACAAGTGTGGCATGCCAGGTCAGGAATTCTGCAAGCTTCAGAATAATAAGCAATCAAACTAGTTGAGACTCCAAGTCTGATTGGGGTCAGCATTGTTGAATTCAATTGTGACCTCTCATTAACAGTCAAGTAATATTACACAAAAGAAACTCCCTATTGGTTGAAAAAAATTACAAATAAACATCCCAGCTGACTAAAGCTGTGATTTCTCAGTATCTGAAGTTAAACAAAATAAATCCCAGTCAGTTTAAATGTAGAGTTTTCATAATTTTGTAAATATGCTTATTTTTTGGCAAACAGTCTGACGAAATGACTGATAGCATTATTGTGTCTGTCAGTTAAATGTAAGGCTTAAAGCCATTTAACTTAGCTTCACATAAATACTGGTGATAAAACTGATAAACAACCAAAACACACAGTCTCTAAACTTTATCCATTGGCTGATGATAATTACTTTCTTTTGTTGGGCACAAACCCAAAATTATTACTACAAAAATGACTGTGTTTACACTTTTTTTTAAACATGTCGAACAATACAGTAATGAGATAATACGTTATGTGAACAATATTGTAAAAAGAGGTCTTGGGTGGCTTCTCCTTCTCCTCAAAACTGGTTACTCTAGTGAGTCATCAGAGGAAATGACAGCAAAGTATCCTGTAACGTATGAAAATGTCGAGCTGACACCAGGGCTTCAGTTACCTTGTGCAATACTTTTTGTAAATAGTCAACAGTGCAATAGACTCAATACTTGAAATGTGCAATTCACTTGTATTTTTATTTTTTATTCCTATTTATTCTATTTATCCCCTTTGTATATTTTATTTATATTTGTCTCTGTATTTATATATGTGTGTGTGTGTGTGTGTGTGTGTGTGTGTGTGTGTGTGTGTGTGTGTGTGTGTGTGTGTGTGTGTGTATATATATATATAACAGTTCTGTAACTGTAACTTCGGTCGTTGCTGTGCTTTTTTTGGAAGTCGAATTTCCCAGAGGAACCCACCCGAGGGATTAATAAAGTTCTATCTTATCTTATCTTATCTTATCTTACATATGAGAGTCTCTGGTTACCTTTATTTCCAATGGAATCAGCAGGTTTACACAGGCCGTCTGTGATTTAATCTGGATAAAACTTTTTATCTGTTTCAACTTCACACTCCATGAGTCAAAAATAAAGACGAGGAAGAGCGTAAAAAAAACAGAGGAAGGCCGCACTGTGTTTGTGGAACTTGAAAATGAATATGAAGAGCAGAATTCCCATTTTCTTTCCTGGTGTGTGAGGTCAATCAAATTCCAAAAATCCAAGACTTAATCCAAAGATGCATGTAGCCACTGCGATGTTGAATGAAAGCCAGCCTCAAGTGGCCATTTGAGGAACTGCAGCAACATAAAGGGAAAAATGCTTTTTGGGCCAGCACACATCATGTTGTGATCAACATGGAGGTTGCAGTGATGCAGACTGATGCTGACTCAACATATGACAAACCCAGCTCTCATAAATACTTACATTTCATATTAAAGACATATTTTTAAATCTGGGATTAGTTGAGAGGTTACATGAAGGCAAGGGTTCACAAACAGGTCTGTTAAGGCAAGGAGCCACTACAGAATGGATTTGGATGACTACAGTAAAATATGAAGTGAAACTAAGTTGAAGGTCTATAATTTAGTAAGAGGACTAAACAGAAAATAGTGTTGAGGGTAACAGACTGAGTTTTAGTAAAGTCAAATTAATTTTGAATTTATTTTCGTGACTCTTGATCAATAAAAATTGCGAGCTGTGAGAAGTGGGGCATGAACTTTTTTCTGAATTAGTGTGCCAGAAAACAAATAATTATCGTGGGAGAAATGTCAAACTTAAATGAAATAATTGTGTACTTGCATGGTGCTGTTATTATATTACTTTCCAAGTGGCAATAACTTGTTGCAAAGTCCTTAGATGTGGCAAGGGTGATATTAGAGAAATTCTACTGGTGTGCTCCGTGGTGGTTGTTTACTGAAAAAAATTTAGCTGTCTCTGCTAGCATGGCAGTTGGTAAAATGAAATTTCTTTTCATCTGCTTATTGCAAATACAACAATGGAGACCTGAACTGAAGGAATGTTTTTGCAGGCTCTCAGCTGAGTTGGAATGCACAGGAATACCAGCTCTTCTCCAGAGGCAGACTTTGTAAGACCTGGGTTTACTTGTGACAGTCTGACTGACAGTTTATCTGATTGATGGATTGTGCCTTGAACAGATGTTGCTAAGCAAACCCAGATATATAAAAACACTCAGTGAGCTAAGGAGACAGGGTTACTCCTAACAGTGGAGAGAATTCAACTTTCCAAACACTTTATGATAAAATACTGTTGTCACGTTAAAGATCACATCTTGAGGTAAATCACAGAGATACTGAGAAGAACGAGTGCAGTTTGGTGAAACATTAGTTAAGAGCCTGAGTGTTCTGGAAAAGAAATTGAAAAGCACAATGAATCTTTAATGCAAGTATGTCCATATCTGTTCTCTTTGCATGTAGTGAGGAACAAGTGTGGGCATAGCTAAACGGGGAGGCCTGTGGAGGATTCAGCCTTCAAACATGGAATATTCAACTTTTTCTTACTGCCTGTATCAAACCTCGCCAAGAACGTGCGGGGGCGTTAGGCTGTTTAGAGCCGGGGAATCAATGCTGTAGGCAGGCAGAGGGGAGGGATCGGTGCTTAGAGGAGCGGAGAATGGGCCACACTTGTATCACTCACAAGGTGTTCTTGGCAGTTTGCTGCCCTCTGTGCAGTAAAGCCTTCAACTTGTAATGTTCCTCAACCCTGTAACACCACAAAAAGGTTGCTCCATATCTGTGTGGGCAGATTTCCATCCCCTCCAGTATCCATTTCTGAGATTATTTCTGCCTGCCTTCGCTTTGGTGTTGCACTGCCTCGAAAGATTTTTCTGGATGAAGGCAGAAAAGGCTGGAATAACTAAAAGGATGTTTAGGGCTTCTGATGAATTGACAGCTCGTTCGATAGCAGACACTATAGGAAAACAGATAAGGACTACAGCAGAAAAAATACATTACTCTGTTAATCTGTGTTTATCTCCATAAAGACACAATTCAACCAGCATAAGATAAACCACTGAGATAAATCAGACTGCAAACACAATCCACCCCCATTCCCAAGAGTAATGAAGTTGTCACTGGCAAAATCTGACCCTAAAGCAACGCTCCAGGGACAATGATATGGTGCCCACATCTCCACACAAGGAGGCTGGCAGCCTGGAGAGGGGACACATGCGATGATAGCAGTCATCCTCACTGGAATGGGGGAAAATAGAGGTCATTGTGTCACTCATCCAATGGGAGGCGTGTGTGTGTGTGTGTGTGTGTGTGTGTGTGTGTGTGTGTGTGTGTGTGTGGTGCTCCAGTTGAGCATATAGTGAGAATCCCTGCAGAGATGGTGACAGCAAAGGAGGAATGACACCAGCGAGATGCTGAAGTGATTGTTGATGCATGGCTGGAGCCGATGAAAGATAAAAAATGGGAAATATCTGCTCCTCGTTTACCTGCAAACAAGTTGAATTACAGATGGAAGGTGGAGTTTTAGTTAGAGTGCATCTCATATTCAGATTAGGCTACTCCCTCTTAAGATCGTATATATTTCCAAGACGTAATGAAACGTGCCCTACGGCTTCAAAGCGTAATGCACGGTAAGGCAATCGTGCATCCAATCTAGAGACCCGGTTCCAGTACTCTGTGTGGTCTCTTGAGGGGTGAGAAATACCTCTTCGCTCATCTACTCGCCGCTCTCCATCCATAGCGCATCTCCAGCTCTGAAGCCACTTTGGATGTGGACACCAGCGGCAGCGCTCGATCCCTCCGCTTCACACACTCACACAAACACACTTTTAGCGATGCAGCGTACCAAACAGGACCGGCCGGAGAATTCCTATCTCATCAGGCGCATTGATGGTAAGACATTTATTTCATTCATTCTTCTTCTTCTTCTTTTTTTTTTTTCATTTTGCGCTGAAAGAGCCGTGATCGAAGTGTGTCACTGTCGAGATAATCACTAAATATTTTAAAGATGTGTTCTTAAAACAACTGAAACTGTCTCTTGAGCGATTCTACGGTGAGTTTAAAGTGACACCGTCTTACTTTATCGGCTGCTGTTTTTACTATGCCGTAAATCTCCAAAGGAAATCTTGTTTTTGTAGCAAACGCGTAGAAAACTAACGGAAGTATTTATTTTAGATGCTATTTATGATAGTAATCATTTTCAGATGCCAAATTGCGCTTTTCGTCACTGCTACTCCTACTTAAACTGGCAGTACAGTAGCATAAATTGAATGCTACTACTCTTTACCGATATGTTTTAGTGTTTCGGTAAACTTAACATTTTTTTCAATTTGATTTTGCACTTTAACACATTCACTCTGTCTGTTTCTGTCTGTTTCCACTGTTTGAAAGGGAATCAAACACTGAGAAAACCTTTAGTCGGAACCTTATAAGTAAATATTATATTCACTGTGGACAAGACCAGATGAAGCGCTGACCTTTTTCTTTTTCCCCTTTTGCGCCTCTCAGTACCTTTTGTTTTCCCTTTTCTTTTAATGTTTTTGTGCTGGAGGAATCATGTAGGACAAGCTTCATCTTCACCCCCCCATCACAGGAGCCCCTCTGTAGCCCGGGGTCAGATGTATCTCCTTTGAGCGCTGCAGTGTTCTGCTCTGCTCTCCTGCCTGTGGATGTGTGAGTGCGCGCGTGCGCGCGCGTGCGTATGTGGTATTGGTTTAGACAGAAACAGAGAAAGGAAAAATGCATAGATGCTAGGACTGGAGCGTTGAAACGCCTCCCGATGATGCTACTGTTGCTCAACTGTGTTTTCCAGGATTGATCGCCAGGCGTGGCCAATAAATAGCCTTCCCCTGAGGATCTTTGAACACACAGAGGGGCCTTAATAGAAAAATCTTTGGCACTGTCACATCCCTCAATCACCTCCATCCCAAATCCCTCAGTCCCACCCTCATCGCTAACTCCTAACCTCGTTTGTTGTCTTTGTTTTCCACAGAGGCAATTACCTTTCTTGCACCAAACACTTTTGCTGCTGTTTTCTCAGCAGCAGCAATGCCTGCTTGCTGAATTTACAAGTCAAACCTGACAGAGTGTAATCTCCGGTCAGTCTTGTCCCTGTGGTTGTTATTCCTTGTAAGGAATGTTATTGTACAAGAGGTACAAAAGCTGAGACCATCTGAAGCCTGCAGTCCCCTTCCAGCTGTTGACTGAACATCGATTATTCCGGGTGTGAGTGCCGACGCAGAAGGTGTTATAAGCCGGGGAGAACGGAGGACTTGCAAATCAAATTGCTTTAATCCATTGAAGCATCTGTCTTCATTCTCCAGAGGGAAGCTCGGTGTGCAGCAGAGGAGCTCTGAGCCATGATCATGACTGGAAAGGAAAACAAAACCTGTCGCTGAGGAATTATATGATGCGCCTTGGTCAGCCAACTGTGCAGTAGGGGTATGGATGGCAGGGCTGTCAAATTGACAGATTTTTGTTTTAAATGTCAGAGATAGAAACAAGCTTGGTCAAAGTTTCTCATTATCTGCAGTCATTCATACAATCGTTCTATGTCTCTATCTCTCCTTTCCTTCCACATACACAGAAGCGACTTTAAAGTAGCCCTAAAACAAAGAGCATGACGTCCTTGTTCCTGTTATCCTGTCTGCAACTATCAGTCTAAGAAACAAACTTTCTCCCCCGATGTGTTCATTCTGCATCACTGTTTTTAGCTGTATTCAAACAGAATGGCTCATGATGTCAGCTCGATTTCTTTTCCCCTCACCCACAGAGTAAATGTCTTTGGTTTGGTGCTGTTTGTGATTAATGGAACATCAAAAGCTCAGTGTGATACATTCCTGAGGATATGAGTCTGCCAGGGACACATAAACATCATTAATGAACAAGAGGCAGACTGGAGAGAGATGGAGTGACAGAGAGAGGGGTGAGGAAGCAAACAGGAAGGTGATATTTATTTTTGTCAGTTCGGTGATATATATTTACCTGTGATTTTGATTATGATTGCCTTCGCGCAGCCACTTTGAGTGATGGAGAGACAGTTTGTACCCAGGGATCTCGAGCGATTACCTACCATCAGCTTGGTGTATAGGGACGGATGGATGGCAGCTTTTTTTTTTCATGAATACATTTGGAAAATCACATCTACCTTTGCTCTTTCATGCCCAGTGGCAAAGAATTCGGAAGTGTACAAAGGAAACTTCTACGCTCATCTGTATGAAGACAGCTATATTTATCTGGGTATGTAGCTCTACTGAGCTTAGACGCTTAATTACCCAGAAGAGAGGAAAGCAAAAATGAAATGCAATTATGCCACTGCGTGCACAGTATCCTGAATTGTGGAGCTTTTGTATATAGGGACATTACCGCTACCATTTCTCCGTGACCTCTGCGCACTTTCTCAGTGGCACAAATCTGTGGATCCTTATGGAAACATTTTATGCTCGGTAGCTGGCTGCTGCCTCGCATTTACTGCTCAGAGATGAAAGTGTTCTCAGATTTAGAAAGGTTAAGCAATTTCTTTATTGACTAATACTATTGCAGCAGGAACTACTGCTGAAGGACAAAGGTTTGTATTCTTAACTAGCAGGAGAAAAGTTAATGACATGCACCCTTGAGCAAGATTCCCTGCTGCTCCAGCATGAACAGCGCAGAAGGTCATCAGTGGAAACCCACAGGCACAAGTGTGTCAAAGCTGCACATGTATGTAGCTTTGAAATTAAATACTATTGTGTGTGTGTGTGCGTGTGTGTGTGTGTGTGCCTCTGTGGCTTTCCAGCATTGTCAGTGGAAAGGATGTAGAGTCAGAGGTGGAGGCAGGATGGAGTGCTCCTGGAAGACGGTGCTGCTTCTTGTATGTGCGTCTCTGGGGGTCCAGTACACAGCCATCCGGACCCTGAGGGACTCGCTGTCAGGACCTTGTCAGGGAGCTTACCGCTGCCAGAGCAGACATCTCAGAGGTACTGCCCGATGGCCAATTTACACTGCCCCACATACCACACTAAAGTCTGCACATCTGTTGGCATGCGTATAGGTTTATTATTATATTTAATGCAAATCTAACATGAATAAACTAAAATGAGTATGAGACAAATGAGACAGTATTTGGCAGCACAGCAGCAGCAGGCATGCAGTGATGCACTCGCAGCGCTTGATTGGTGACATTATTTCTATTCCAGCATCAAGAATCAGGCTGCAACGCCACGGCTGTTAGTGACTTAAAAGAAAAAATACAGAGGATCATTAACTACGGGAATTCCCTGTAAGTGGAGAGGACAGAGAAATTAAATATGTGTGATTGGTTTTAGAATCCTCCTCCAATCCGTCTCCATTAATCCTCTCTCATAGCTCACATGTGTGTCGGTGACGAGCTCCTGTGTATAAAAGTAGCATCCTCTTTGCAATCAACTCCTAATCAGGAGTAATTACACATTAGCTATTTGTGCTATATTTAGAGATCCACCATTTCTCATCCCCCCGGTAACCACCAGCAAACAAGCAACTTACTCATGCATGTTTACTCGCTAAATTATTTACACTTTATTGGCTTGATTCTGTATTTCTTCTAGACTAAAGACTGGCTCTAATTCATTTTTATGAGCTGAAATGATTCTTCTGAAATTAATGAAATAACTCTTTTTCACTAGAGCTTGAACAGGTAATAACATATTATGCAATGAGTTATTTAAAGCTGTTCACCTTGTTGCAAGAAAACATAATGAAAGTGACGTCAGTATCGCATAATACACATTAAAACAGTCAAGATTTTTTTTTTTTTTTTTTGCTTAAGACTCCCGGTGGAGAACCTCCTGCGATGACAGCTGGCTGCCCATGGCTTCACCTCGGAAGCACATCCTGCTGTTTGCCACTACACGCAGTGGTTCCTCATTTACCGGACAGCTCCTCAACCAGCATCCTGGGGTCTTCTATGTGTTTGAACCTTTGTACCACGTCCAGCAAGCCTTCACCAACTCCAGCAGCAGGCTGCGTCGCACCTTGGACCGCCGTGCCTTGCTGGGTGCTTACAGGGACCTTCTCCTCAATCTGTACACTTGTGAGCTTCACTTCATGGAGAATTACATCCGTCCCGAGCCTCAAGACCACATCACAAGCTCCTTTTTCCGTAGGAGCTCCAGTCATGCCCTCTGTTCCCCTCCGGTGTGCTCTGATGGAGTAGTTGCAGCGGCCTCTGATCCACCCGATGAAACCTGGTGCCCTAAGAAGTGCGGGGCCCTGAACCTCACTTTAGCCTCTATGTCGTGTCTGTCGAGAGGGCATGTAGCTGTAAAGACCGTGCGGGTACCTGAGGTGGGGGATCTGCGCACTCTGACTGAAGATCCACGTCTGGACCTTAAGATCGTACACCTGGTGCGAGACCCCAGAGCCATTCTTGCTTCACGCATGATGGCGTTTTCTGATCAGTTTCGCGCTTGGAAAATATGGAATGCTACGGGGCGGCAGCCTCGTTACGTGGACCTTTCGCAGATCACCAGCACCTGTAAGGACATGGCAGCCTCTGTAGAAACAGGCCTGCAGAGACCTGCATGGCTGCGTGGACGCTACCTGCTGGTACGGTATGAGGACTTAGCATTCAACCCGAAGGACAAGGCCAGTGAAATCTACAAGTTTGCAGGGCTGGAGATGGAGGACAGGGTGAGGACGTGGATTGCAAAGAACACCAACAGTAACGCGTCGTCTCCATCTGAGTGGAACTACAGATACTCCACCACCAGAGACTCCAGAGTGACAGCTGAGAGCTGGCGGCTTCGACTCGGCTTTGACATTGTGAGAACGGTTCAGAATCTGTGTAATGACACTCTGGCTCTGCTGGGATACAAGCAGGTTCGCTCCGTGGCTGAACTCAAAAACTTGTCACAGAGTTTAGTGGAACACAGGACATTTCAACCAGTCACATAACAGATTCTGCTGTGGGTTTTAAGTTAAATCTTTATGCTCTTTATTTCTGCTCAGTTTAAATGAATGTAATTTATCTTAATTTTGAACAATGCCTAAAACAAATTATATTTATTGTAGTTTCACCTTTTGTTAAAGATATTAAAAGTGCCAAATCGCAAGTGTGTGTTGCTGAAAAATGTTAATTACCCAAAATAAAGTCCGTACTGCTGTATGTGTTGAATGCTTTTCTTAACTGTATAGCAAAGCTCTGAGGTCTAATGAGATAAAGTTTATGCTTGACTGGGAGGAGGGGTTAATGTAATTTTAATAGTTATAGGTAAAAAGACATGCCAGAGTCCAGGTGCCATTTCACAGTAAGTCACTCAAAACATGGCCCCAAATGAAAGACAAAAATAAAAGGAAAGAAATTACAGGGCTTAGCTTCCAAGTGTCTCTAATGCATTTTGGAAAAGGATTAAAATGTCACATATTGCAGGTAGAAAATCTTTTCTGGTGCAATCTAATGCAGTGCACAGCAGCTCTGTTTTCACTATGTCAACAGTAGGAGATTATTTCTTGTTTCTTCACTGTAAATACTTAAATACTGTAATAGCTGATTAAGTGGTGCAATGCAAGTATGAAAATATAATGTTCTGGATGTGTTGAGGCATTTTTGTCAGTGTTCCTTTACTGTTTGTATTTTTTAGACTTTTTCTAATAAATTATTCATATCATGAGTAATGCATATCTACCACATTGGCAAAATCTTCTTCCAGCCATATTTGTTTGATGTTATTTATTTATTTATTTATTTAATCCTGAGAGGAAAGACGATAAGTACCTGAGTTTTAGAGTTTCACACAGAGAATGGTGTAAATTTGTTGTGTTTTATCTTGTAATCCCTCTGTATCTGGCTTGTCTTTAAAACAAATTAGAATCGTGCCAATGTGTTTTCTAGTAACAGATTTTTGAGTAAAACAAGTTTCATTTATCTTTGAACTTAATAAGACTAATACCAGCATCACTCAACTCTGTGTTCACTTAAAACTGTCCTTTGTGTCTAAACAGACAAAGGAATTGTACTCTCTTCAGACACCAGCCCATTTATTCCTATGTAGGACTGCTCTCTTGAGATAATGCTGGAGGTAGTTTTTGAGAACGAACTCATTGGATGAATCACAGACAAACTACTGTTTCGCTGTGATTTTCTTGCCTTTTAAATGCAAACACTGCATTTGCCTAAGGAGGTTGCAATTGTGGCTCGCTGGGAGCTGTGAGCTTTGATGCTCATGCTGCTGAAGATGGCCACTCCTCAGTGAAGGAAAGTATGCAATTTGACTGTAGTAGTCATGCTGCTCTGTGAGTACTATTAAATCTGAAGTGAAATTGTCCCTTAAATAATGTATTTTTAGACACCCTGTCCTCCCCGTCCTTCCTGTAGCTGCCCTGTAGCTGCTGACAACAGGGATATCTTAGCACAGTCCAAAGAATTGATCTACAGATCTAGCTGAGGAGAAACAGGATTTAAGATGCATGGAGAAAAGAGCAGCCGCCTTTCTTTGAACTTAATCTGCAAGGCTACACAAACTGGCCATAAAGCAAAGCTTTATGACACCCGGGGAGATGTGCTTCATCGGTTTTTCTATCCCCACTCTGACACACAAAGCTGCAAGTGGCCTGAGTCAGCCATCGGCTAATTACCCATTTCTTCTGCACTCAATACTGACGACCCCTTTCTGTCTCCTTAACAGTGCTGACAAATTCAGGCTTTATCTATACTGAGGAAAATATGAGGTGTGCACCGTTACTGGGAAATGCAAAATAGCAAACAGTTTATCTGTGTCACTGGTTTAAAATTACCCACGGGATCCTAACATATAAATAACACTAAACCAAAACAGTTAGACAGTGGCACAAAAAAGAGTAGAGAGCTATTCCAAGTTTTAAAAAGATCTTTGCCGTATAGAATTCAAAATCAAACATTTTAGTAGCAAGTGTTGTATAAAAGTTTGTTTGAAGACAGAGATAGATGTTAACATTTTTAAAGTGCTTTGAAGCTCATTCCAAATACATGGACCTTGACAGGCCAGACTAAAACTTGTACAAAGGTATTTTCTTCGTGTTATATGTGTGAGAACAATAATATATTGGCATAAGGTCACAACAGCTTTTATATAGCCTAAATACTACATTATATTACAAACTCTTACATTCAGTTAACTTCAGAAGTTTAAATAACTTTGTTTGATAAAGTCTGTAAGTGTTGCATCATGTAACATCACAATAATGTAGTTGAGGCTCAAGCAGAGAGCGCTAAAAGGTCAGTGGTGCTCCACTCTGAAGACAATGTCCCAGTTAAAAAAATTAGTAAACCAACATATTTATATAATTTCTTCATTAGTTCAATATTCCACATTCATCAATGTGAACACCTCAAAAATTTCAAATACAATAAAATTGTTTGTGCTGACATTTAATGTTAATTTATTACGTTTAAATCAAACATCCACCTTTTATCAGTTCTTCAGTTATACTATGTTGGAGTTAATACAGATTTTCAAGAGACAAAAATATATTTGTGGGATCAGCAAACTAGAGTAATTAACAAAATCATTGATACATAGAAGGAAGAGAGCAGTCTTAATCGATCTATGTGGGACCCCACATTTGATGTAAATTTCTCCCTTTCTTACATATAACTTCTAAACCCACTGAATGCTGTGCCTCAAACACAGCAATGTGTTTTAAAATCAATGGTATCAAATACCTTCAGTTAGTCGAGGAAGATTTCTATGCCACATTTATGACTATCAGTAGCATCATTGCTTTTTTCACAGAGATGAAGAGCTGCCATTATAATATATTGTTATGAAAGAAGAATGTTCAATGTAAGTATTACGCACGTTTTCCAGTACTTTGGAAATGCTTGTATATGACACCTTCAGGAGGACTAATAGTTTTAGAAAGGTTTTCTTCTGAACTACATTAGGAAGTTAACAATAGTGCTAGTTTGGTTAGCATGTTGCATCTGTAATTTACCATGACAGGACTAGATAACATTACATGTCAGGTAATCCACATTAGAGTCTATGTGGATTACTTTGCTTTTGAAACCAGCTTTTGTTTTTCATTCAAATTGGTTTTTTTTGTTTGTTTGTTTTTTTGTTTTGGGGGGGGGGGGGGGGGGGGGGGGGGGGGATTAGTTAATTTTACAGTTTTTTCATGTTCCTCTCAGCCAGTGCAAAAGTGCCACAAGTTCACCTGGTTGGAAATTTTTGATCCACGCTGTCCCAGCTAGACATCCACAGCAGAGTTGCAGAGGTCAGAGTAGCTGCAAGAGATCAGAAACATTCATAGAATATATTTATTTATTTATTTATTTATTTATTTATTTATTTATTTTTTAAAATACACTCCAGCTGAGGTGTTTAAAGTAAAGCATATATTTTTATTCAGTAAATGGTTTGTGATGACATGCAGAGGTGGTATGCTGACTTCTGTCACACCCACAGTTCCTCAAAAAAATGCAGGGAAACTCCCCACCTTCTACTGTTTTTTTAGAAGCAGGCAAAAATATCCACACCGATGCTTGTATGAGTACGCTGCTATTGCATCAGCTTGTGTGGAAAGGTTGAAATGTTAAAGAAGATGAGCAGTGGTGGCCCGTGTGATCTGCATGGTTGCAGCTAGCAAATCTTTTATTCCAGAGTGATAAAAAGAGAATAGTATGATAAATGAAAAATTCCTGGAGGCTTGGTGGGGGAGCAAGCTCAAGCTGAGAGATTTAAAGTCAAAGAAGAATCAGCCTTTGCCTGCTGTGCTCTCATCTACAATGTGAAGAGCAGCAAGGAAAAAAAGAGCTATCTGGCAGGGATTAATAAAAAAAAAAACAACAACCCTCAATTATATGATATATTAATTAACTCGTAATAAACACAATTTTTCTTAATTATACGCCTTGCTTCCAATCATAAAAATGTAAAAATCAACCGTTCTCCATGAACAAGCTTTGTCTACCATTAAAATTCAAGGCTTTGTTGCCTGGGTCACAAACCAGAAGGTGCTCAGACACAGTGTGAACCAGTTTCCAGCGCTGTTTTGATAAGCACCTACTTGACCTTCCAGTTCCTCTGTTGCATTAGTGTCAGTCGAATCCACTCTATCACATAAATCTCACCTCTGCTCTGTTCCATGGCTGTCTGTAATCACCTGCCTTAACAATTCACTGGTCATAATGACGTGTAGGAGCAAAGGAGGCTGTAAGACGTCCTTGGAGTCGATCCTCCAGCTGCAGGTGTGTCATACAGTTTCATTATTACGTGGCTGACACTTTATGGTCTTTATCTGGGTTAGCAGCCAGCAGGTCTCCAAATTATGTGCTTTCATACTATCAGACTGTCACGTGATGGCATGCTTTGATCAACATCTGTGCCATTATGCACTCATACGCGTGCATAAACATAAATGTACATACAGTGATATTCAAAGCCTAATGTGTGTGAGGTAGCAGAGAGGTGACGAATGATTTCTGTTGTTCTGTTAGCTCCACAAATTGCGCTCTGATCGGCAAACATTGATTCAAGAAAGGTCAGAAGCTGGTGAAAGCAGAACACACAACATATTGGCATTCCTGTTAAAATGACTTCTAAAAAAGTGCTGCTGATGATTGGGGAAATATCATCAGGAAATGGGTATTTCTATTTTTTATTAGACTGACTGTACAACAGTACTTAAATATAGCTTTTCACAGCAGCAGCAGACACTATTTAATTTCTTTCTGCCTCTTAAGTGCTGGGGGCTACTGAGGGCTGTAATTTCCTCACACTAATGCTGTCTATCATTTCTGAATATTATATATATAAAAACTATACAATTACAAATTGAACACTTATTATATTTAAGCTCGGCATCTTTTTCTCTTTTGACACGACCATAAAATCCCAGTAGCACTGGCGTGAACAGTTTGCGTTTTTCACTCTCCTTACTGGGAGCCAGAGATGTCATTTATGGAGAGATTAAGGATCATTTAGGACAGAATGAAGCCACTTTGAGCCACAGTGTCTTTATTACTGGAGCCACACAGGCCCTGAGCAAACATCAACCTCTGTCACACCCATCATTCAAACGCCGTTATTTCCCCCCATGCGCGCTGAACAGTTACACACAAAGATACACAAGTCCAGTGCACCCCTCCTCTTCATCGGTCATCTTTAGCTCTCGGTGTCTTCTCTTCCGCTCTCTCTTTCCACTGTGTCTGCTTCTAGAGGAGGCTTCCATAAGTCTGGCTCTTATATCTTTTGTAGTGAAAGCTGCATTCTTGTGACATCTCTCCCAAGCATTTGTTTCGAGCGCAGGTTCACTCACAGATTATTTATTGTGTTTTCCACTGATCCTAATAAGGAGCGTTCATGGCGAACATCAAACGGCCAGCTGGCTGATCTGTATCATGGGTAGAACTCCTCAAGGTAAATGCAAGCAAGCCCCCATCAAACTTAGCATCGTCAGCAGTATCACACACACACACACACACACACACACACACGCACACGCACGGCAGTTTAAAGAGGCACTAGTGAGTCTCAACAGCAAGATTTCCACGTATCACTGTGTAAGCTTTACCATCAGCAGTCCATTTAAGACAATCAGTGCATTTATTATTAACTGTCAGCAGGATATAAATCACACATTTTCATCTTTAGAATAATTAAACGCTCAATTGATTTTGTCCTTATTTGCTCTATTGGTAAGAAAATACATCCTATATAAGGGCACATGCTGATTGCAAAACTGCTGCGATACTGCAAAGGGTAATTAGGTATATCACAATTGGAGGTAACAGGCATTAGAAATGTTTAATTTTAAGAAGTGTCTATGCTTATGAAATGCGGCGGCTATTTTGAGCCCATTTTTATGATGCACAATGAAGCAGCGGCAGGAGCTCCGGCAAGAGAGATAGAACTCATCTAGAGAGAGAAAATGAGAAATAACACAGCATCAAGCAGGAGGCAAGTAACAGCAGGCTTCTACTGAGTGGGTAAATAACTGAATATTCACAGTCGGCCTGTTTGTAATGCTGTCTCTCTTTGCTTGATCCTAATGAAAGTGGAATACATGTCTTTTGCAATAAGAAACGTAGCATTAATACAATGTTCAAATTCAAACTTTTGCATTAAAATTCTCTCGCATCTAAGTTTACCCAGTCACTGATGTATGAGGATGTACAACACAACAAATTAAATCAATCTGCAAGCAGCATTTAAAAAGGGAAAAAAAAGGTTTATAAACTATCCATGTGCAGGCTGGTTGCATGGTTTCACATTCTGATGTTGACTGGTAGTTATTTAAACATGGACTTGAAACACTGCTTCATGGTTAAAAAGTAGATTTAAAATGAAAGTCATGCTGACACCTGGGATATTGCTTATCTGCTAGATTTCTACAACTTTACTATCAGAGGAAGCTCAAACAGACAACTTCTGTAACAGTGACGCAGTAATGCAAATTTAATTAAGTAATTAATAATGTCAATCTAGGTTTTCATAAGCTGCATTAACGTGTGTTCATTTAAAACAGTTGTTTTTTCTGTAGTCATTTGCTAAGGATTATTGCATTAAATGAATTAAAAGTCCACTTCGACACGTGCGGTGGAAGGGAAACCATCAACTTTCTGATTAGTGACAATCTGCTTTCTCTCCCAAAAGACAACTGCCCAAATCAATACTGGTTATTCATTATTGGGCTATAAAAGAGGGCCTGACTGGACCTATTGGAAATGATGTCCCCAGCGTGTAACCAAATCATTCCTGATTGCAATTTCAAGTGCATTTGTGGGGTATTGATGGTGAAAAAGAAAAAGAAGCTACATTGTTTCTAGGAGTGACCCCGAGAAAACCACCGTGCTAACACTGAGAGCAGAGTACACAACAATTTATAAACCTGTGGGCAGGGATTGTGATTCCAAACTACAGTTCAGGACCTGAGGATACCACAGTTGGGATTATTGGCTTCTGTTGCCGATAGAGTTAGTGGCGAGTGAATTTCTACGCTAGGTCCTAGGAGTGCAACTCAATCTTTTACTCTTCAAACCTTAGTTGATTAAATCAGACTGACCACCTCCTAAGCAAAGTGGTAGACTTTTCTTCCTTGACACTTCCTTAACACATAGGTTCCAAGCCAGGCTATTATCCACTAAGGTGCCTTTGCTCTGTACAATTGACTGTTCCAATCTAAACCGACTTGTTTGACTTCCTTTCTCTTGACTCCCTGAGTTTCCTTCTTTCTCTAAACTAACATGAATCGACTTATCCCAATATGCAACTCTAAATAGCTGGCACATTGACTAGAGTGGAAATTCCCACCCCCACATAGGTGCGGTTTGGCTCTCACACACATCAAATTAAAACTGAAGATGTGGATGAACTGAAACAGAAAAGAAAATAATACCAGCCCAGTGTCTGGCTGGGAGCTTCCCTTACTTATTCCACTGCGCCGCATTTTGTAACATTTTCAGTCTTTAGGCATCAGACGATGATCTAAACTGAACCATCATTTTGCTTTGACATTGCAAAAGTTAGACAACAATTCCTGCAAGAAAAAAGCACCATTGTGAAAAGTAGCAATGTACTTCAAACTGTCATATAGGTTGTTGAAAAGCTTGGATCTTGGAAAAAAAAAAATAATACAAAAGTGAGAGGAAGCACTGGTTGCACTGTAGCTTTAAGCAAAGCACTGGTTTTGTTTCTCCTGATCTCAACAGGGCGCTCTCAGTAGAATGCAGTAAACCAGTCTTTGTACTGGCATTCAGTCATGCACACGGATGCCCCTCACCAGCCAGAGCCTGAGCTCCTCTCAAGGATCTTATCCCGGGGAGAATTTGTCTTCCGGAAGGTTTTTTTTTTTAAAAAAGAAAAAGAAAAAGCAGTGCAAGTCTTTTTCAAGTGAGCATCACTGAGATGTTTTAGATGTGGGCACTGGTCCACTGCCCTCCCTCCCTCCCTCCTCTACGGCTTGGCATTTCCTTTTTCCCTTCACTCCTAGCTCCACTTTCAGAGGACAGTAGGCGTGAAAATGTCAGTGGGATTTTTATTTTTATTTTTATTTCTCTGCTCCCCTACATGTAAGTCTTTTACGCAAGTAGGACTAAAGTGCGGAATAAGGCGTGGGCTGCAGCATCGCAGAGGCAGAAGGAGGAAGGTGTGATCACAACCCTGCAGGCTCAAATCACTTCACACGCCACACTCTTCAGACCTGGCCTATGAGTTTGGTTTGGCCTCCGTCCGTCTAGCCCACTCATCCCAGCTTGCAGCAGTGGAGCACTCTGAGGCAAGTTTAAAACACAAAGACTCATGCAGTTTTTCCTTTTATGGCTTTTATCTAACATTCTTTGCATTGAACTGCCATCCCTCTATGTTTTTCCCCCACAGCTCCAACTGTCTAGATGAAGGTATACCCACACTGTCAGCACTTCCTCAGTGAATTCCCAACTAGCTTTAATTTTCAAACTCATCCATAATTCACCAACACTGGGCACCTAACAGAGCAACATCTAGCAGGATTAAAGGCCCAAGCACTGTATCTTTTCCTTTCAGTTTAATTTGAATAGATTTCATATTCATTGAAACACCATATGAGACATCCAATTTAAATATGTTGAAAAGGAAAAGGAGCAGACAGGAGGGAGTTGAGGCGATAGGGAAATGGACCCAGAACACAAAAATATCAGCATGGATGGCTTTCAGCTGTTGCGCTGGAGTATTGAGGCAGCTGCATGGCAGATACTGTCTGCTTTTGTTGAAAGCTCTGTCTTTAGGACAGATGTAAGAACTTGAGAAATAGTATGAAAGGGTACAGCTGCAACTCAGTATTGGACCCCCACAGTGTTTTGGGACTTAGAGAAAGATTATCAAAAAGAATGGTAAGAATCAGTACGTCAGAAGCAGATTACTTTTACTTCTTTGTATAGTGGATGCTGTATTTCCACGACACACAACGACATCTGTTGATAGACGTCCCCTGGCTGCCTGCCTTACAGGATGATTAAGCAGCAAAGAAAAAAAAATTCTAGAGAACAATATTGCAAAAAACCAAACAAACCCAAAAACAAAACAGTGGTCATATTTTCTTCATCTTTTTTATTCTATGTTTTGTTTGTGAAGAGAAAAAAGATGACTTCCTCCTTTTTCAAATGACTTCTTCAGCTAAGGTCATGACAGCTACAGCTTGGTGCAGCCAACATAAGGCCATAGAAGTGGGGTGTAAACCTTCAACAGATCACCAGTCCATTGCAGGACTGTGGGCAGCCTGAGCAACTGGAGGAAACTCAGACAAGCACAGAAACATGTAACCTCTGACCTTGCTCTTGTGAGGCAAACACCACAGCTACACCATCACTGGCCACCGTGTTTCCAACTCTGGCAAATAAATTACACTCAAAGCACAAACAAAAAGACAAATACATAATTATCTCTCCTGTGTATTATTAACACAAAATCAACATTTAATTTTTAAATGACGAGATAATTATTTATATTCTTATATTAAACTAGCGTGATTATGCTGACCTGCACCCAAAGCTCCCCAGTCAATGTGTTATATCTTTCCTGTTGATTCTGTGCAATAAATAAAATTAAAATGTGACACATTGAGGAATTATATGTGGATTATATGATGGACTGATTTTTTGGAATGTAGTAGCAACCGTGATGTCTTTCTGAAGTCTGTAAGTCATCCTCGAGCAATTTCTTTTGTTCTTTCTGTGCTAATATCGCACACCATGTAAACAATTTTTTCCCCAATTTAAAGACCCACACTAGCACTTTCCCCTGGTTTCCAGCTTAATGCTGGGCTAAACTGCACACATCCTCACTCTGGGTTTCTGACAATGACAAATTTCTTCTCATCTCTCCCTTGGATTGAATGCAAATGGACGTGTTTCCCTTTAAATGACTGCAGGCTCTTCAGGGCAACAGTATGATGGCCTGCTTGTAAACCTCAATTACCGCTTTTCTTCCTCTCCTCAATCTTTTTGTCCTTCTCTTTCTTTCCCTTCCTTCTTTTGTTTCCAGACACACAGCTTCAGTTCCATCAGTTCCTCAGGGCTGACATGTCTGCTGATGCTAACAAATGACGAGCGTCCCCACTGACAGCAAGTCCATCTGTCTGTGTCAGAGTAATTGAATTTCATAAATATAATCAGAGGGGTCTGTTATGAAGAGACCTGCAGTGTGGTCTCCAGTGCGTCATGGCTGTGTATTATTCCACACACAACAGACGCTGCCTGCAGTCCGATTAACAAGAGGGAGCAAAAGCACAATAGCCGGTAAGTGCTGATGGAGGTTAGTTTGGTATCTAAAGAATAATGAAAACAGAATCTGTTGCACCATTTGTCTTGAAATGTAATAGGAAGAGGAAGTTGCCACTTGCTTTCTGGCTTGATTGATTGAGCAATGGAGGGGCACTCTGGCATCATGATGATTTTCTCTGGTTTCAAAAAGAATTGTGCTCAAAAACTCCACTAGACAATTTGACATTAGTCATGTCAATGAATGTACTGCCGGCAGTCCGCTACTATTGATCAAAGCAAAAATAAAGCCGACGGTTCCAAACCTAGTGAGGACAAATAGACTTGAAACTGAGGAAGCTACTTGTTATTGGCCAAAGCAGGTTCACAGTATTCCCACTGACCAGCATGTGCAAATTCAGCATTAACTGTATGTTCTGCTGAAACAGATGCTGCACAAGAACCATATGCTCAATACAAAGCATCTAATTAGCTGTTAAATGGGCCAAGCTTTGACCTGAGAAGCTCCCTCAGAGGGGTAGTTAATCCCTGTTGATGCAGTTTGAGGAATTATTGATTCAAAGGCCCATCAAGCTCTGTTCCACGAGGATCCTATCGACCAAAGCAGCCAGAGCCCTTCCACTTAAACGATAAACTCACTACAGAGAATTAAAAAATATACACTTCACATGCATATGATTGCAACGAGAGCGAACCGACGGGGCCTTCAGGGGTTCTCAGAGACAGCAAACTAATTAGTGGCAATAAAGACCTCAAAAACTTTGACAATGATGCTCTCAGCAGAGATTATCTAACTCCCAAGCTGGAGAGAGCAAAGCTGCAAGCTGATTGTGATTCTCTTAATGCCACTATGAGGAGAGTCTGTGAGATGCAACATTGTTTGAAAGCACTCCGTTCTGAAATTAAATGAAAAATTTCTAGTGAACCGTGTGATGTTGCCTTTGCTCAATCTGAAACCATCGAACGAAGCTCGGAATGGGAGCCAAAAGGAAAAACAACCTTTCAAATAGTGAAAGTGACTTCATCATATTTTCTTTTTGAAAAATATTATTATACAAAGATCAAAGTGACAAATAACAGCACAGATAACCACATGTTACTGCTTCCCTTTGGCAAGCGTTCAGATGGACCACTGTGATGTCTGCCAAAACGCAAAGGAAGTGGCTCGAAGCGGCGGATTCACTCACCCTCTCATGTTCGAGTCCAGATAGATTTCATTTTCAAAACAATTGATAGTTTGTCACATCTGCTGTGCTTTGGGACACGCAGCCTGTGATGTGAAGAGAGTGCCAACATATGGCAGATTTAATTAATGTGAACCATCTCGTCGTGTGCGTCCCACAGACAGTTTAGGCCTGGTAAACCCCACAGACCTCCCGTGTTGTTGGGATTCACAGGCGTTTCCATTCAGTCTGTTGGGTTCACTTTACAGAATTAATTAAATGTTCCCTCTGCCCACCTGAGCCTGGGTTTCACCTGCTCCAAATCTGCTAAAAATAAAATCTTTTTTTTTTTTTTTTTTAAAGAAAAAGGAAATAAAATAAAACTTAGTTTGAAAGAACCCTACCTTTGTTCCATGACTCATGGAAAAACGGCAAAAAATTTGATTTGTCTGTTTGCAATGCAGTCACTGACATTCGGCCGAGATGCAAAAGCTTATATCTCAGATCCCTCAGATCAATGAGTGTCTTCTGAAGCGCTCCTTGTACTCCGTCATTCTCTTTCTGTTCTGCTAAGGAGAGTGCTCCTTTAATGGATTTGAACACTAAACTGATGAAGGGGCATTTATTGGCTTATCAGGACAAATCGCATTTTTGAGCTGGCTCTTTGAATCAGAGCTCCTGTCTATAATAGGATAAACAAAATGGCCGAATCTGGGAGAGTGTGTGAACTCACAGATGTTAGATATTCCAAGAGAGATTTTAAGAAATGTTGGCTCCTGTGCAAAGCTTTTAAAATTTGATTAAAGTGACTGAGCCCTGTGCCTGCTGGCACGTTAAGCCCCTCTGAATATTAGCCTTGGGGATGGGAACTGATAAGAATTTAGCAATTCCGATTCCATAATCAATACCACTTATCGATTTGATTCCTTATCGATCCTCTCATCGATTGTCATTGGGTTCTCATTGGCTCCATTTTGAGAGTCAGCACCACTGCTAAGCATCAATAAAGAAATTACATTCATGCAATTAATGTGCTGTGGGTCAAATGTTTGTTTATGTTTGTGGAGGTGTTTCCACTCTTTGTTCTGATCAGTGTTGGAGCCGTTGTTCAAAAAAGTCATTATTACACATATTACACAGAACATTTTTGTTAAAATTAGTTGAGTACGTTACTTAATTACTGCTGGGAAGAAGTCCTTTTTTTATACTACTGGTTACATTACTTTCATGTTTCTCTTAATAGAATACAAAGCTACAATACAAATACAAAGCCACACAAAGCAAAGATGAAAACCAGCACAAAAAAGTGATCGCCACAGCGATTCTCCTACAGAAACTCAGAGTTGAAACTCAGGGACTGACTGCTGGGATCGGCATTTAGTCAGCTTTCACTCTGGGTTCTTGGCTAGCTTACCGTTAGCATGCTGTCCTGTCAGATGCTTGCAAAGAACCAAAGTTGTGTTGGCACCATAATGCGGTTGTTTCTATCCTGCATGCAGTTGCTACTTTACCATTTATCTCGTCCTTTTGTGCAATAAAAACAAATGTCCATATGCATGCTCTAGACTGCGTAGGTATTTTCCTCCTCTGGCATGCTAACTGAAATCAGCTGATTGTAGTGCGATTGCAAGAACCGATAAGCATGATTGATAGGCAGGTAGACTACTGGGAACCAGTTTTCTACAAGAACCGGTTCTCGATTCCCATCCCTAGTTAACTCTTTCCTTGCACTTGCAAATGAATCATCTGCACTCTGTACAAAGTGCAGAAATATAATTTAATTTGGGTAAATGAGATGAAATTAGACCCCCCCCAAAAAAATGCTTGTCCTGAAGCTTTAATATCGCTGTGCCTCTGGTGTGGTCTGTAAACTATGCAAACTAGAAAAGCAATGAAATATTGCAATTTCATGGGAAAAGATTAATCATTTCATTCTTCCATTTGGTGTTTCAGCATTTCATTTGTGTACCAAATCAGTCAACCAAAAAGGAATGTTAATGTAGTGAGCACAAAACGAATATTTCACAGCTTAACATCGTACTGCAAGGCAACTATATTTAACAGCACAATTTAATATGCAACATCACTGAGTTATAAAAGCAGCTCCTGCTGAGGGAACCCAAGAAAGCAGTATTGATTGGAGGGCCAACGCAGTGCTTCATTTTTATCGACTGACCCCCGCTGTCAGGAAGAAGCCTGACAAGCTATTCACTGTGGAAACACAAAGAACATAAATGGACAATTCAGCTATCAAATGCTGGCAGCGTGAGATCACTCACATGTGAATTTTGTGGAGATATAAGTATGTAATTATATTCAGCTTGTACTTTTAGATTCATATTTATTTGTAGTTCCACATAGACATAAAGGAGAGGAAATAAGGAAACAGTGGTCATCTATTACTATTGTCTAACCAGTATGAAATCCAATCTCTTCCACCTTATAAACACACATCATTATGAATTCATATAAACCAGATGACCACAATCCAGAATAGTCAATCAGGTTTGGGGCAAACCATGAAAAACACAGGGCACTGGTAAAGATACTGTCAGTCATGTAGTGCATAAAAAGCTTTTCCATTATCTTTATAAACAACAAAAAATCCACCATAAATTGTCTGAACATAAGTTTTTGTAGGCTGGTAAAAACTAAACTCTAGGTTATGCAGCATTGGTGGGAAATCATATACAGTCATGTGAGGAAGAAAGTTTTCACAAGACTCTGTGTAGTCCTGTGAAAAGCTAAACACACTCTTACTGCTTCCACAAGAATTAAGAGGAAAAGCAGCAGCCATTACTCAAATGACTAACCTCTATAAACCCAGAAGTTTGGGCAGTTTGCTGGTCTGGAGCATTTAAGTCTAAACTAAATGACAACTAAATGACACGATCTCCCCAGGAGTGGATGTCCCAGCAAAATCACTCTCAAGGTCAGACCATCCAATGCATAAGGTCCACAAACCACATCTTAGGTCACAGTTAACAGTTAGAAAAAGAACAAGTATGGCTTGAATGGAAGGCTATTCTCTCTGAAAATAAGACAACAGCGCAGCTTAGGTTTGCAAAATTTCATTTGAATAAAACACCATAGTTCTTAAATAATGCACTTTGGACAGACCAAAGAGGAGGCGACTGGCAATAATGCACAGCATTGGTGAAAAAAACCACAGAATATGAGCATGAAGACCTCATACCAACTATCAACCGCAGGGGTGGAGGGTTAATGATTTGGGCTTCTTCTGCAGCCACAGGACCTGGGCACCTTGCAGTTAATCATAATGAAATCCTCTGTATATCAAAGTATTCTAGAGTCAAATGTAAATCCATCTGTCCGATAGCTAAAACTTGGCCAAAACTGAGTCATGCAGCAGGAGAATGATCCCAAGCACAGCAGCATATCTACAACAGAATGTTTGAAAAAGAAAAGAATCAACGTTTGGCAATGGCCCAGTCAAAGTCAAGACTGAAATGCTGGGATGGGACCTTAAGAAAGCTGTGCATAAACAAACACTCAAAAACATCAATGAATTCAAACTTCGGAAATAAGAGTGGGCCAAAATTGGTCAAAGAGCAAATAATTAGTTGAAGTTACTGTAGTGAAAGGAGATTCTACAAGCTACTGATCATGGGGTGTAGTTTTTTCAGGAGACTTCAAGGAGTCCTGTGAAAAAGAGACAATCTGTGGCAAATAAAGACTTGAAGAATTCAAATTTAAATCTGGCAGGCAGAAAGGAACTGAAATAAGAGACAGCTATAAACACACATACACACATTTTTACACCCAAACCAGATTTTGCAATATAGCTATCCTTACTGGGCTTACTTATGAACATGTTGGCAAAAAAAAAATCAATAAATTCAGATCTAGCGAAAAAAAGAGAAATAGTTTCCACTCAACAGTAAGCAAATTTACTATTTCTCTGGTTCTACTTTTGGTCTCAGCTGACTCCTGAAGGAAATCTCCTGTTTTTAAACTGCTCACTGTTTACAGTACTTGTTTAAAAAGCTCAACACTAACTTGTTCTGTAGTGCTGTTGAACTAAAAAAAGGGGGGGGGGGGGGACTCATGACCATGAAACCCTGACATTAATCTAAAAGTTAAACAGTGTCGGGTGATATTTTTTTGAGTTTGGCACCTGAGTCAAACTTTATGTTTTAGCTCAGCTCCACTATCCAACTCCCCTTACACCACTTTAACTCTTCTTAGAGGACATGTAATCTGAAAGCAAACGCATACACTGAACTTTTTTTTCTTTATCTTTTCCCTAGGTCACCTCTCTCACATGCTTTTTGGACTTTTGTTATCACGTTTACGAGATAAATTCATTCCAGCTGGTTTAAAGGAAGTGTGAAAAAGAGGTTAAAACAATATTAAAGTACAACTGGGTCATAGCAGCTTGATACTGCTGTTCCTTCCCAAATCTTTCACTGAGTTGCTTTGTGGTTCTGTTATTTGTTCAGCCATGGCCAGGGTTTTCTCGGGGTAATGAATAGCATGCTAGTGTGCAGCCCACAACCAGGAGGCTGTGACTTTGCTGGAGGAAGAACCCTGCTGTTCTCTGCCAATTAGAGCCACCCAGTTGCCCCAGCCACCCTGCTGATCTACAAAGAAACCTCATCATTGCAGTGGCTTCTGTAATAATACCAGACTGTACGTCCTGCAGCCAGCATGACAGTTATTGCAAATAAGAATGCTGATCTGCTTTATTCACCCCCAATGTTAAAGTTGCTGTTCGTGGACTATTTATACTTTTTACTTGACATCGCATCATTAGAGAAATGCCCACTTAGAAGGTGAAACAAGACATTCTTCCACTGCCTGCCAGTTACTTTTTACTGAGTTCCTTTTGTCAAAATATGGAGAGCAAAGTGCTTCTAGAAGCAAGAGTCACAACTCGACAGCCATCTTGGAATGAATCTGTTACGGTCCTGGGTCTTTGATCCAGCTTTTCCTGATTTCTGGACTTGATTATTAGCTGTCTTTCATTTGATTTCATGATTCAAGCCTTGTCCTTGTTTCAATTTTTGTTTTATATGTGGTATTCCCCTTTGTTCCCTATGTTTAGTTAACCCGGTTAGTGTTTCTGCTTATTTACTTCTTGTATTATTTTGATAGTCATCTGTCCTTGTGACTTGTTCTTAGTTTACTTCCCTCTGCTTCCTTATCAGCTTTACTTCAGCTTTGTGTAGTTCCCAATGTCCACATCACGTCTTATTTACACCGTCACTTTGTCCTTGTTCTTTGTTTTGTCCTCCTGTACTGTACCGTTTGCTGTTTTCCGTGGTTCCTGTTGTTTCCGAGTACCCGGAATAACCCCTAGAGCTTCCTTTGTTTGTTCACTGACTTTGTTATTTCTTGCTGCTTGCTGGACTACTGTTTCACCTCCAATAAAAGGTTGTTTTCATTTGATCCAGGCCGATCTAAGAGTCTGTATTTGGGGCCTTTATTTACCATCAAAAGTTTTGAGAATATTTGATAATATCATGGTTTTATTATTAGCTCATTACAGCACAAACCACTTGTCTGGTCACCACACAATAACACTGAATACTTTCATGCTAATTCATGCTATAGACAAATTAAGCATAAAAAAATCACCTAACTACATCTTTATGTAGGTTTGTGATAGAGTAGTGTTTTGACTGTGTTGGGGAAATCACCACCGTCTTCAGCATAAGCGTTCGGGGTCATCACTCAAAAAAAGGTTCTTTCTTAAAGAAATGGACACAAAGCAAAGCTGAGTGATTGCCACTCTGTTTCTACTGTAGAAATATGTACAGGCAGAAACTGAAGCTACAGCACTACAAAGTGGACTGCTCATTACTGCCTTTGTTACCTGTTGAAGTTCAGGCTTCACCTGCAGGGCCGGGTCAGAATACACTCAGCTTCAACGTGAATCTGGGTTCTTTGCTGCTAGCTTTATGTTGACATGCTGTCTGTGCAGATGTTTCCAGAGAAAAAAACGTTGTGTTAGGAGTATAATGAAGCGTTTTCTGTCATGAATGCAGTTTTCCATATACCATCTCCAGCTTGTTCTTTTGTGCAATAAAAATAAAGGGAATGTCCATGCGGTTAAAAGCTCCCTCCTTAAAAATTCCACAGGAACTGAAACCTGTGCTGACTGTAGAACAAGTGTGAAGGGAGAAAAGGCACATTTGGTGTTTTGCAATGCTTTGTAATGTAGGGGGAAAAATGTCTATGTATATATAAAACTAATAATCATTGAATAAATGGTCTAGTTTAAAGGGTTTAGTTTACTCATGTTGCTTTCCTAGTGATAGTTTTTAATAGCATAGTTAACTTCCTGGCTAATGCTAACTGAATGTTAAGACAACTTCATTGATCAGTTGTGATGTTGATCCCTGACCAACACTGTTATGATGATTTAGGAGCAAAACCAACATGGGGATATCAAACCCTGGCAATACAACTGCTGTATCAAGGCAATTTTTGATAGGGAAAATGGTACTCATATGATATTGATAACTTGATATGTGTTAATAATTAATTAAATAGGTTGATGTTTTCATATTATGAGCTTCCATAAGCCTTTGTAATGTTTTAAAGCTCCTTTTTTGCTTGAACACATTGCGGTTAACATGGAAAACTTTTAATTTTTTTTTTACTATTTTTAATCACTGTAGTCTCAGGGAGCTGCTGTATATGGATACTACCTGCTCAAAACTGTAGGTTTGTAAACATATATTTATTTTCGTTCCTTTGAAAGGTGCTCTTAATATTTCTGGTTTGAGAAAAATTGACAGGCAAGAGCGCCTCACCATCACATGATGGAAAACTATTACTAAGAGTCACGAGGATACCTGAGAGCCTTGGATTGAACATTATGTCCAACCCGAAATTATGAACCTCCAAAGAGGTTTTCCATTTCTGTATTGACATGTTGCTATGCTACCACATTGTACAGTCCCTCTTTTCTCAGAGCAGAGAACTCTTCACATTCATGGTTTTCAGGGTCTGACAACATAGCTAATGGGATCCCTGAGCACTCAAGAGCTGGATGCCATTCACTTCCAGGAAGCATTAGTAATGTTATTAACATTAGAGGAGAAGAGGCTTTTTCAGGAAAGAGACATGGTACAATTAAGAGGCATGTTTGGCTGGTGCTGTTTATTTCTGACAGGCTAGTGGGCTGAAGATTTTATAGATGATATGTGAATAATAATTATATTATACCACACTGCCAAACTGCTTCCTCAATATGTTAGGGCTATAAATTGTCACTAATGAACAATAACATTTTATGTTAGAATCAAATAAAAGTAGATTTCTCAAATAAAATGTTTGTGTGTGTGTGTGTGTGTGTGTGTGTGTGTGTGTGTGTGTGTGTGTGTGTGTGTGTGTGTGTGTGTGTGTGAGAGAGAGAGAGAGAGCGAGAGAGAGAGAGAGAGAGAGAGAGATGAGTTAAGATGTAGCTTGCCAATTACTCTTAAGATGAGAAGTCTGACATTTTATTTTTGATGGTAGTGGAAGAAAAACAACTTCCTGAAATACTCTAAACCTTAAAATGGTACATTTTGTGAAATGCACTTTTTTTTTTGCCAAAACCTACATGAAAAGATGGATACCACCAACAAACAGATGTTCACTATAGGTGCTGTGTATGTTCTTTCTTCATTCAAAACGGGCAGTTTCCCACCTAATAGAACACTTTTAATTTTTTGCAACAATTTGATATCTCAGGGTATCAAATACTGTTCTGTGTCCTTCATGTCTCCAAATTATACACAAAGTGTTTGTGCACCCCTTGGGCCATACTGTATAACACAAGTTAACAGCCCATTTTTCAAAGAGCTGAACAGTCCACGTTAGGAGGCTGGAACAGTGGTGGTGGTGAAGTCACATTCGTCATCCAGCTACACTTGCTGTTTGGAACTTTTAGTTTTGAACTTCTGTTTGTGCTTTTCTTCGCTTATTTTTTACTTTAAACTTTTACTTGCTAGTAAGACTTAGGCATCAAAAATTATTCTGTTTGGAAGGTTTGGAAACTAAATTACATTGGGTTGCAAAGCATTAACATTTAAACACACTTGGAGTAGAAACATGGTTCTGTAAGTGACAGAACCATGTTTCTACTCCAAGAGTATCTTATGTTTATTTTAGCCACACTAAGGACTTGACATTTGACAAAATGGCAGCATATATGCAAATCAATATATATGCAAAGTGTTGTTACATCAAGACTGAACTGGGACAAAAAATTGGCCCTAGATTTTGGTCCAAGCAACCTATATATATATATATATATATATATATATATATATATATATATATATATATATATATATATATATATATATGGGTGTACAATTGTTGCTGGGTTAGACATGTGACAATTATAAGCTGGACTTTACTTCTTAAGAGAGGCTCATGGTCAAAGTACCCATTCATTTTACCTGAATCCTTCAATCGCTCCCTTCCTAATTATGTCACTGCATCTATTTTCTTACCGCGTTGATTTCACCTTCCTCTGTCTCTTTCTCACAGCTAACCCTGATAACAGCAGCCTCTTGTGACGGTGAGGACTGGTTACTAGTTATTGCTGGAACTACTCTTGGTGGTGCAGCTGCTAACATATGACACATTTTGCTGCATCTATTTTTAGTTTCTTTTTTCTCTCTCTCTTAGCTTTTCAGCTCCGCCTTTTCACCACAGTAAACTGTTCTACAGCAAAGGTAAGGGAGGGGCTGCTTGCATCAAGAGATTTGATTGGGCAATACAGTGTCAGTAATGAAAATGAACAAATGGGCTGCTGTGAGTGCTTGTAGGGCCGGCGCACAGCGGCTCTTCAAGTAACCCAGCCCTGTGTAACATCCATATGTACAAGCTTCATCTTTCCAGTTTTTGATAGTCCATTGCTGCCTGTCCTGGTACGCTATCGGATGCTGATAAGTAAATAGAGTATTCTATTTGCAGCATGCAAAAATGTTGGCCGTGTTGACTCGTACAAAAACAGACAACAGACAAAAAAGGCCAGATTATTCACTCATCTTAGAAAAGATTAAAAATGGGGTCTATTAATATATATAGGTTATTAATACTCACTCTAGTTTTTATTAGATAAGATAAGATAAGATAAGATAACCTTTATTAGTCCCACACGTGGGAAATTTGTTAATAATTAATAATGTTAATAATTAATAATTAAATGCACATTAATTTAATTAATAAATTGATTTAGTGACTACCTCTTTAAGTAGTCCAGGAGAAGAGATGCTGACACTAGTGTGTGTGCATGCATGTGTGTGCATTTGTGTGTTGGTGACTACTCATAACCCTAACCAGCTAACCAAGGAAACCATTTAATAAGAAGAAAACTGTCCTCTGTGTTTCTGACATATGACACATGAAACTCTGTCCTTCTTTAACGACACGTTAACATCTCGATGGTGCTTATGGCTCAGCCTTTGAATTGTTGTTTTCCCAGGATGCACAGAATGCATCATTAAAGATCTTTTCTCTAATCCACACAGGCCAACAACAAGTGTGCAGCACAATTCTGGGTCTTCTTCCAGACTTTGGCTTTTCCAGAAGCTCAAACTTCAAGCCTATTGAAAATTTGAAGGCTATGTTTCAAAACTGTGTGCATACCACGAAACGCACCAACTTAAGTGAACTCCATCAGTTCTGCCAAGAATATACAACCAAAATTATGCCATAACTATCTTATCAAGGTGCAGCTTGCAAAGGAATGTTTAACCAAATATTAGTGAGTTTATGAATATATTTGAGCATAACTAATTTTTACCCTGAAGAAATCATTCAAAGCCCTAAAATTACCGTGACATCCATGCACATAATGAGTGCATGTAAACTGACCACAACTGTATGTTTTTGTAATGAATAAAGGTATAGCGTATTATTTTTAATGGGCCTTACATGTTTGGGATCACTTATAACATAAAATAAGTCACTTAAGTTACTGCTTCTGCATGAAAGCTGCAATAAACTCAGAGGAAAGACTTCTGCAAATAGTTGTAAACAACAAATACTTGAGCTCCTGTTCATGCTCTGGTGAAGCGAAGTGAAATTGTGTAGCAAATTGAGGAGGGGCGGACTATGACATGATGTGGTATAGAAGCTATCTGAGCTTCAGTTTTTCTCATTTTATTTTTGTCCTGCATGGACAAAATCCAACACATATTCACAAAAGGCAGCAGCGCCATGTTACAAGGCAACAGAAATATTCACACTGAACAAAAAAGGAATCACAAATAGCATAATGCTCCAAGGCTCACAACAGAGAGAGAACTCCTACCTTCAACATTCACCCTGACACCCTCAAACATTGATGAGTCTTCAACAGCTATACTGTCAAGCCTTGATGTGCCAACATCTGCCAGCACATCTGCCCTTGCATATTGCAGTGGAAAGCAAATTCACAAGGCCCATAGATTTTCACAGCTGATGAGCAGGAAGTGGCAGAGGAGGCTGTCTATTGAGGAAGAGGAGAGATCATCTTTCTCTGCATTTACTCAAAGGGACAGACACCACATCAACATCTATGCTTTGGGATCAACTGTGAAACACATCAGTGCTTAAAAAAAAAAAATATATATATATATATATATATATATAAAAATTTTCACATCCATAACATCTATTCATGTTCATTTTTGTCTAGCTATATTGGTCTCATTGACTTGGGTTTTTTAAAAGTGGCAGTACAATCTTGACCCCAACCTCTTGGTGAGAGGTTATTGTGCAAAGCCCATGGATCCGATTTTCACAGGGCGTCTTGATTACATTTCAGATGCAAATAAAGTAAAAGCAAAAGGAAAAAGATATGCATATAGTGACCCAAAGTCCTCAAAAGAGCTACAACATGTGCGCAGAGCACTAGTGTTTGAGAGCTAGGGGACAAGAAAAGGGACATTTGCAGATTATGGATTCAGTTATGAAGAATGCATTTAAAAAGTTCATAAGGAAGAATTTTATTCATTGTTTAAAAGCCATTTCCCACTTTTGTAGTGGTGCTAGTTTGTATACTCGTTTGCATTTCCTCTTACTGTATACCTCAAATACTTGAAACTGTAGCCTACATAAATACAACTAATACAACTGCTATTACATTTTCATTATAGAGAAACTTGAGTGATTCATGTTTCTAGTCAATTCATAAATGGAGTACAGCAACAGCATATTCCTGTGTCCCACTAATCAAACTTGTAAGTGTTTAGTAATAGTCCATGACTTATCATGTAATTTTGTAACATTTGCTATTTAATTCTTCTGACTTTAAGTCAAGATTTTCAGTACATAAAAATTAAAAACAATTAACAAATGGCAATTTTTAAAGGAAAGGGGAGTATATAATTTATTTATTAAATACATTAATGGGGGGGAAACGTGTAATCTGTGCATCCTTTCTTTTAAAATACTCTGGAAGTAACCACTACAAAATACTAACAGTGCTTATGTGGAAGTTCTAATTTTTAACTGATTTTAGTATTTTACATGAACATTTTTATGGTTTTGTGAAAAAAGTGGCACAATTTAACAGGCTTCTCTATTTACATGAAAGATGTTCAAACTTTATTTTCTATGCTAATAAAAAAGGGCAATTTATGATGTATGCAACATATTCTATAAAGGAGAGGCTTTGAGGCTTCTTACTATTTGATGTGAGATTTTCATGGTCAATGTGAGAGCTTATAGAGTGTCAAATCATCAGTGCACACCTGCTTTAGAGGTATTGGGTGGATTTTCTTAGCTAGCTGTTCATATCCACTTCTAGTTTTCATGCAAGGCCAAACTTACCACCAGCAGTTACCTAAAAGAAGCAACACAGACATGAAAGTGATATCTCTTGACTTATTGGCAAGAAAGTGAAAAATTGAAAATATTCCTCTAAGCTTTAATATATATTAAAGCGTATATATATATATATATATATATATATATATATATATATATATATATATATATATATATATATATATATATATATGCCTTAATATATATAGAGCCAATTTAAAGCACTTTGTGAATAGAATAACTGAGATCTTCTGATAGTCATGGACTTAAACAGAGAAAAAAGAACAACGGTATGGCCCCATCAAACTCTTTCTCTGAATCTTGGGCAAATCTGGGCTCTTTCTTTTTTTTTTTTTTTTTTTTTTTTTTTTTTTTTTTTGGCCTGTCCCGTTTGGCTCTTTTGCCATCAGAATTGTTGTCTAAAGGCAAAGAAAGATGCCCAACGGATTTACTTTACCAAACTGACCATCCCAGCCTTGCCGTAATGGTCCATTTGATTCACCTTTTATTGTTTATTTTATTTTCACTTACTGAATACGGGACAGACTTGACTGGGGGAAAGAAGGGGAGAAAGAAAGAGGGAAAGAGAAACGGCTGAGAAGAGGGACGGGGGAGAAGGGCAAAAGACAAAAACCAACAGAACGGGCAGAGAAAAAAAATGCATATATCAATCACCTGGATCACCTGCTGAGAAAGAAAAAAGAAAACAAGCAGAAGAGAACAAGAGTAATAGAATAAACAACATCACAATGATATATGGGAATATGACAGTAAATACTAAATGTTAAACATTATTGTGCAGCACATAAGATCAACAGAACACAGTGTGCTTTGAGGTAGGAGCCAAAAAGGGTGTAGTTTGTGGGTGTGATCACCCGTGTGTACACCTGTGAGCATGGACGCGCTTGTTTTTTGTTTTTTTAAAAGGTTCCTTCATGTAATAATCTGCTAGAGGGTGTGGGGGGGCCACAGCCCCGTCCTCCAGGGCGTGAAGCAGGTGTGGAGGAGATCAAAACTCCAGACATCCAGAGGCCCCCAGAACACAAGAGACCAAGGAAGACCAACAGAGGGGCAGCTGCGCCACTGTCCCGGAAAGAGCTGAGGAGAGTCCCAGATGAGGGCTCACTCAGCAGCCGCGGAGCAGAAGCCAGGGGGAGTTGCAGTGACGCGCCCGTGAGCTCCGCCGGCAGCCAGCTGCGCCTGAGTGACCGAGCCCCAGGCCGAGAGGCCGGGGGCACCCCACCTCTGAAGTGGCCCGAGCGAGCCCCAGGCTCCAGGCCCCGATAAGCGGCCGCCAAGGAGTGAGCCGGTGTGTACCTGGACGCCCATCCCCGGACACAAAGAACCACCAACGCACCGATGTCTGAGGGGGTCCGCCACTGGCAGGGGAAGTGGTGGTGGGTGGAGATAGGCCTCCAAACCTTGGAGGGCCTGAGATGTCCCCAGAGAGGTGGCGCCTGACACCCAACCTGACATATAGACACAGACATACAGGCACACACAGATACAAACATCCATTCCCACCCTCATGCTCTCATATGCACTTACTCCACACTCAACCAACGTGGAGACAGACATAAAGAGACGTTGTACACACGATCACACTCCCCAAGCGTACTCTACAAACCGGGTCTAGGTGCCCTCGCCCCTGGAGGGGGGAACTGCACCCAGACCCAGGTGGTGTTTCCCTTTTCCCTGCGGTGGGGGGAGGCAGACCGCCCCGACTCCGCAGCAGCAGGAAGGCTCCACACTCCAGACCGCAGTCGGACGGCCAACTCCTCCTCCTAGCCCCCCTGCTCCAGCAGGTCGCAGAGAATGGGGGTGAGAGAAGACTCCAAACCTCCCTCCACCCGCTCATTGTAATGTTGATGCATGTGTGTTCTAAGGTGCATTTAAAACCCAGGAGGGCATGGAGCTACCTGCCAGAGAGCAGCAGGTAAGCACATGGTCCCTCCTGCTAGCCCTCAATGTCTACGTGTATTTAAAATTGAGAGGTGGGCAACGATGCCAGGGGTGGGGTGTACACCCTGATGGTACTTTGGACTCCGTGTATCGTGCCCACCCCCAAGATCCTATATGTATGTGTAATGAGAGTGTGAGTAATGTGAATGTCTAAGTTGTGGGATAAAATTGAGGCAGAGGCAGCCAGAAGGGGACAGAGGGGGGGGTAGCCTCCTCTGCACCCTGGTGACATACCCCTACTCCAAGGCCCTGCATGTGTGGGTGGTTGTGGTGGAGCGGGAAGAGGGAGGCAGCTGGAGATGGGGAGGGAAGGAAGGGAGGGGCAAGTGACCCCTCCCTGGGGCCAGCTCCCCCGCTGACCCCAGTAGGCACCCCCATACTCCGTGACCCGCCAGGGAAAGGGGGCCCAGGCCCATCCAGACCGGGCCCAGTGCAGCAGCGCCGCCCGGCCCCACAGAGCCCGGGACAGTCCACCCAACCCCACCACAGAGAAAACTGCACCCACCCCACCATCCACTCATCTTCCAGACTACATAAGACAATAAACACCCAGGCTGAGATCTTCCTCCACCTCTCCTGTATCTCCCCCTCCTGCAGAGGGAGCTCCTGAGGAGAGGAAAGCTCCTGCAAGATGTGACCATCTCCCCCACCAGTTGAAGAGCCCCCCAGGTGGCTCGACGCACCGGCGGCACCCTGGTCCAGGGCTGGGCCCCCATGCACCCACCCGCCCACAACCCCGGCAACACACCAACCAGGACCCAAGCCCCCGAGGCCCAGTCCGGGTCCCAGCCCAGAGACGGAGCGCCCCCAGAACCTCACGCCCATCCCGGACCCACCCAGGGCCAGCCAGGCTACCAGGTCAGTAACCCACGTCCGTCAGCACAGACCCTCCCCTAGCCCCGCTGCACGCAGCCGCGAGGAAACAGTCACCGGAGAGCCAACAGAGCCCCTAACCGGACATGACCGCTACCCCGGGTTGAGCCCCCCAAGGAAGATGCCTCTGGGGAACCCCCCGACGCCCTAAGCCTGTCCCTACCCCCACACCAATCACAACAGTGAAGGCGGGACCAAACTATGACCCCCCACCCCCACTAGGTGATGGAGCTGATCAAAGGAGCCCAGAGCAATTGATCTGATGTGGTGGCAGAGGCTGTATCGAGACTAATGTAATCTAATAGATAATTTCTATATTGGTTAGAATTAAGATTATTTTTATTTTTCCAGTTCATGAGGACTGTTTTCTTGGCTATGCATAGGGCAGTGAAAACCATATGGGCGATATTCTTTTCTGAAGTGACATTATCTAAGCTGCCCAACAAACACACTAAGGGGGAAGTTGGAATGTTACATTTCAGACACTTCGATAAGTCTTCACATATCTCGCGCCAAAACTTCTGAACTGGTGGACAGAACCAAAGAGCGTGGATATAATTGTCCGGTGAATTGGTTTGGCAGTGTGAGCAGTTGTTGGTAGACGTAAAGCCCATCTTGAACATCCGATGACCTGTATAGTGCACTCTATGTAATATTTTGTATTGAATTAATTGAAGACTGGGATTTCTAATTAGATGAAAGGTTTTTAAGCAAATCTGAGACCAGAAGTTTAGGTCTAAGTTAACTGATAAATCCGCTTCCCATTTTGCAATAGGAAGTGATATTGATTCATCTGTTTTAGAAAGCATTCTGTATATTTTGGATAGTAATTTGGGGGGTTTAAGAGTAAGAAATTGAACCACACTTGGTGGTGTTTGTAGTTCAACTTGACCCGGTTTAAATTTCTTTTTTACTATGGATTTAATTTGTTGATATTCTAAAAATCTTTTCTTGTTGATCCCATATTGTGTAACTAGTCCGTCAAATGAAATAAATTCTGTTCCTTCTAGTATATGTTCTAAATATTTGATTCCTTTATCACTCCAATCTGAAAAGTTTATCAGGGCTCTTTCTTAAATAAGCCAGATGGAGTCCACAGACATTCTACATGCTCAAGGACAAACATTTTATCTGCAACATTTTATCAGTTTATATTATGTCTGATTTTTTTTCCTTCTTAAGCCTGGGGACTAAATATCCTTGGATACTTCACCTCTTAGATCCCAATCTGCCAACCTTGTTGTGAATATTTAAAATTTGAAATACGTGACCTATTTTTTTTATTACAGAAAGATAGAACGTATGCAATGTCTGCAGCTGGACAATCAAGGACACATGCACAGGTTTCATGTAATGAAAAACAAAAATAAGCGTGCACGCAAATAGATCATCAGTTTACAAACAACATTAAATTGCCATGTTAATGGCTGTAGACTTCAGTTTTAAAAAGCAAAAGAGGACCGCAGTAAAGCAGATTAAGTACTCTGAGTGTCACGAATGGCACATATTGCAACACAAAAAGGATGAACCATTATTGTATTATTGCGGGGATGATCTGATATCGTCGTGTTGGTGTTGTTCCCAGATCATCATGAAAATGTTGTTCCAGGTTCAACATTGCAAGTGACAAATCACATTGTTGTGACGTTATTCTTTTGTGTGCCAAGCCATTTGTGCATTTATGAAATTCCAATGTTGCAAGGACAATATCAGTTCTGCTTACCGTTTATTAAAGGGTTACGGTTATGGTCTGTTGATCGGCGGACAGAGGCGGTTTCTCGCAGCTTAAGTACAGTTTTTTGTTTTACGGCGGTTTTTCCCGAAGTCGCAAAAGTATGACGTCACAACATTCTGATTGGTCACTTGCAATGTTGATCCTGGAGCAACATTTAATATGATGATCTGGGAACAACACCAACACGACGATATCAGATCGTGCCTTAACTACCATTACTACAAAAGCCACACAGTTTGTATCTGTCACAGCAGGACTGAACGGACTCACGCGCAGGCTCCAGGTCTTTAAAGCACAAGAGTCTTTATTACGATACACCAGGTGATTATTTACAAAGGTGAGGGGAAGGCCGGGCTCCAGGGGTCCACACACGAATGGGAAAGACGCCGAAAGTCACACACACACTCTGTCCACTCCTCACGCTCCTCTTCACACTCCAATCACTCAGGTAACACAGGGGTTGGTCCAGGGAATGAGGGTCGGCAACGGTCCAGCGACGAGAAACACAGAGCTGCCATCTTATAATGGAGCTGGAACACTCGTGATGAGCCACAGGTGCGTGATTGCGACCAGGTGCGTGGGCCAAGGGCAGGAGCCCACAGGTGAGCTCCGCCCAGGCAGAGGGAGGAGGGAAAGAGGGGAAGGGAGAGAGCAGGAACAAAAAAAAGAATATAAAAACATATGTAGCCATACTGAGCCGACCGGGTAGGCACAGGGACCCTGACAGTATCATTATCATTTTGAGCTGTTTTTAATTATGAACACCTGCAAAGAAATTTGCACATCAAAATGATCATTTAAATGCGCTTCAATGATTTTTTTCTGGACATTTTTCTTTTTAAGTTTTGCCACCACCTCAGTATAATGGAGGTAAACACAACAACATGTGCCGCAATAATGCACGATCTGATATCGTCGTGTTGGTGTTGTTCCCAGATCATCATATTAAATGTTGTTCCAGGATCAACATTGCAAGTGACCAATCAGAATGTTGTGACGTCATACTTTTGCGACTTCGGGAAAAACCGCCGTAAAACAAAAAACTGTACTTAAGCTGCGAGAAACCGCCTCTGTCCGCCGATCAACGGACCCTGACCCTAACCCTTTAATAAACAGTAAGCAGAACTGATATTGTCCTTGCAACATTGGAATTTCATAAATGCACGAATGGCTCGGCGCACAAAAGAATAACGTCACAACAATGTGATTGGTCACTTGCAATGTTGAACCTGGAACAACATTTTCATGATGATCTGGGAACAACACCAACACGACGATATCAGATCATCCGTAGTTAAGGCGGAAGAACATACTTCTGCATTCAGGTCTAAATGCTGTGAGTGCAAAATCAATCAAATTCTACAATATCTAAAATATCTTATTATTTTATTATTATTTCATTATCTAAAAACATGAGGTTTTTAAAAGGCACAAAATCATTTCCTCTGTTTGCCTTTGTAGTCATTTTATTTAGTATGTGGCAAATATACACATCTATCTAGAAACTGGTTCACCCGAAAGATAAAACTCCAAAACACAGACTTAACAATGTGGTGTATGCTGTACAGTGTAGCGAGGAATGCCCAGACCTCTACATCGGAGAGACCAAACAGCCACTTCACAAGCGCATGGCACAACATAGAAGAGCCACCTCCACAGGACAAGACTCAGCAGTTTATCTGCATCTAAAGGTCAAAGGTCACTCTTTGAGGATGCCAGTGTTCACATTTTGGACAGAGAGGACAGATGGTTTGAAAGAGGAGTGAAAGAAGCCATCTATGTCCACTGTGAGCGACCATCTTTGAACAGAGGCGGTGGTTTACGACACCAACTGTCTGCCATCTATAATCCAGTTTTGAGATCCCTTCCCAGACGCCTTAACGCCCACTCACACCCTGGGCTATCTGACCTCAGGAAATCACATGATAGGGTGGGGCCGGGTTTCACAATGAGCTAACCTGAAACCCTGGTTGATTGTGACCCACACCCATTTTCACACCTTGGCAACCTAAAGAAGTCCAGATGCTTTTCTTTCCAAGCTCTATAGACTATATACATTTATCTATATAGAGAGAGAAACAGATCATATAGATATAACAACATATTTACACATTTGTAATTGATAAGATTAAATTTTAGTATCTCAACAAAGGATTAATAACAATGCTTGTGTGTTGCCTTTGTTGCTTTAAAACCCTGTTATAGCCTTATTAGCAATAAAAATGGTCTTTAGGACTCTAATCTGTTTTTTGCTCTGGGAGAAATGCAGTGAGAACACTTTTAACCCATAAAACAGGTGCAGAGCGGGAGCATGCAGAAGATATTTCTTCATGTACAGCAATTTATGTATTCAGGTTGTATGTCTACATGTGTCTCAGTAGTCTTTAAGTGGTCTAATGGGACCCAGGTGCTAATCCTAAAGTGGAGAAGAAGAAAAAAAAAAAGCAAGGCTAGGGTTGACTTTATGTAGCCTATTTGCTCTGTGTGAGTATACCTATATAAACATGCATCACAATAGGTGATTACAGGGTGCTGTGTGCAAGGTGCCATTATTCCTCACCACACTAGAGAAGTTAATTGTATAAATATTGACTAACTGGAATTATTAACTTGCCAAAAACAAATTAGCTTGCTATACACTTATAATCAATATTTCTATATTAAGAGTTAATCACATTACACTTGGTAAGCGAAAGCTAAAGCTCATGGTGGTAAACACACAGAGAATTATGACTCAGCTCTGCAGTTCTCCTCACAAAGCATTTACATCGCATCTTTTATGTTTGCTTTTAATGATTCATTTCACTATTATGCACTTTTAATGCCATTCCTCAGTCACACTGTTGTCATCCATACACTATATATAAAAGACTGGCATAGCTTCCAGGTCTGGAAACGGAAGCCAAATGTGGAAGTACCTTGGAATACAATAGCAAGCAGCAGGTGACTCAGAAAGTCTGATATAGTAGACTATAAGTCCACTTAGATTATGACTTCAGCTAATAATTTCCTAAAGATGGTTATGGTTTCAATCCTTTGTTGCAAGATTTATTTAAGGCAAAAACCAGCTTTATTTTGTAAGTTCATAAACAGGCAGAATAAAGACCAAGGAGCTGGTGGTGGACTTCAGAAGGAGTCAGCACAGAGACTACAAGCCCACTATCATCAGTGGAGCTCCAGTCGAGAGGGTGTTGTCCTTCAAGTATCTCGGTGTCCACATCTCCTCAGACCTGACATGGTCTCCCCACATTCAGGTCCAGACCAAAAAGGCTAGGCAGCGCCTGTACCACCTACGACAACTGAGGAAGTCCATCCTGGCAACAAACTGTTCCAACTTCTGCAATCTGGTAAAAGGTTCCACATCATCCGGGCAAGAACAGAGAGTCTCAAGAGGAGCTTCTATCCTCAAGCCATCTGGGCCCTAAACACACACACCCGCCCTCTCACATCATCCATAAGTGACTGAAACAGGACTCTCTTCCAGACACTCTAAACCGACCGGCACAATGTACATTTCAAATTCCTTTAATTTTAAATATGTTCATATTGTCTGTTCTGTAAAATAGTCAGATTGTCTATTCTTATTTAATTCACTTAATGTACAGAATTCACCTGCTTGCTGCATACATGCTGCTACTGCACATTCATCTAATGTATATATTATATACACTCAACAAAAATATAAACGCAACACTTTTGTTTTTGCTCCCATTCCCCATGGGATGGACGTAGAGACCTAAAATTCATTCCAGATACACAATATAACCATCCCTCCCAAACAGTGGTCACAAATCAGTCCAAATGTGTGGTAGTGGGCACATCTGCCATATTGAGATAATCCATCCCACCTCACAGGTGTGCCACATCAGGATGCTGATCTGACATCATGAGTAGTGCACAGGTGTACCTCAGACTGCCCACAACAAAAGGCCACCCTGGAATGTGCAGTTTTGTCTCACAGCAAAATGCCACAGATGCCACAAGCAATGAGGGAGCGTGCAATTGGCATGCTGACAGCAGGAATGTCAACCAGATCTGTCGCCCGTGCATTGAATGTTCATTTCTCAACCATAAGCCGTCTCCACAGGCGTTTCAGAGAATATGGCAGCACATCCAACCGGCCTCACAACCGCAGACCTCGTGTAACCACACCAGCCCAGGACCTCCACATCCAGCAGGTTCACCTCCAAGATCGTCTGAGATCAGCCACCCAGACAGCTGCTGGAACAACTGGTTTGCACAACCAAACAATTTCTGCACAAACTGTCAGAAACCGTCTCAGGGACGCTCAACTGCATGCCCGTCGTCCTCATCGGGGTCTTGACCTGACTCCAGCTCGTCGCCGTAACAGACTTGTGTGGGCAAATGCTCACATTCGATGGCGTCTGGCACGTTGGAGAGGTGTGCGCTTCACGGATGAATCATGGTTCACATTGTTCAGGGCAGATGGCAGCTGAGAATGTCCCAGTTCTTGCATGGCCAGCATACTCACCGGACATGTCACCCATTGAGCATGTTCGGGATGTGCTTGACCGGCGTATACGACAGCATGTACCAGTTCCCACGAATATCCAACAACCTCGCACAGCCATTGAAGTGGAGTGGACCAACATTCCACAGGCCACAATTGACAATCTGATAGACTCCATGCGATGATGTGTTGCACTGCATGAGGCAAATGGTGGTCACACCAGATACTGACCGGTTCTGGGTCCCCAGACCCCCAATAGCGCAAAAAACTGCACATTCCAGGGTGGCCTTTTGTTGTGGGCAGTCTGAGGTACACCTGTGCACTACTCATGATGTCAGATCAGCATCCTGATGTGGCACACCTGTGAGGTGGGATGGATTATCTCAATATAGCAGATGTGCCCACTACCACACATTTGGACTGATTTGTGACCACTGTTTGGGAGGGATGGTTATATTGTGTATCTGGAATGAATTTTAGGTCTCTACGTCCATCCCATGGGGAATGGGAGCAGTAACAAAGGTGTTGCGTTTATATTTTTGTTCAGTGTATAATGTTCTTTGTCTCCTTTTTGCACAAGTCGTATAACTATGCATGTAACGAATAAAGAACCTTGAACCTTGAAACTAAAGTATATTTATTACATCTATTCTACATTTTTGTAATTGACAAGGTAATCATAATTTGTGTGAGTGTGATCAAGTGTTAAGTAGCAACTGACAATTTTCTGGTACTTTTATTTTTAAAGAGCTTAGGATCTCTGACTTTAAGTTATTAGAATTTTAGATTTGGTTCCACAGTGAAGAGCAGTGTAATAGAACCAACTGACCCAAAATCCCACCAACCAACAGTTGTACAGGGACTGATTCACGCATAGCAACAGGCCAGATACCCCAAAACAGTCCCCACAGGGATGGGGTCAAAAGCCTTCTCAAAGTCCAAAAAACACATGTAGCCTGGTTAGGCAGACTTCAATGCACGCTCAAATATCTCTGAGGCAAGCTGGACAGTTTTTTTCACAACCAAGTTAAAACGCACAATGTTGCTACTCCAAGGTATGGGCAAACTCTCTCAGAATGGATGATGAGTGTGACCCACTGTAATTGGATGGGAGTTATTAGTGCCCAATGATGTGATATCAAAAGAAATAGGGAGTCCACCTTTTCATTTATCAGGGATCTGTGCTGGATGGAAAGTAATGGCGCTCACAGAGTTATAACCAGACTATTGAGGTAATAACTTCAGTACATAGCAACAGACTTGAAATTATATAAACCTATCACTTATAAATGACTTTTCTGTGCTTGGTCATCTGAGCAATCAATAATAGATAAGACAGTGACACATGCAGAAAAGACTCCATTATTTATTCAGCTAAATGTTCAGGATGGGAGTTTGTGGTCATCATGGAAGAATTGCATCTACATATCTTTCAGCTCCAAAGAATCTTATTGCTGTACTATAACCGCATAAAGAAGAAATATTGTCTTGTACAGCGAACTAAGGTCAAAGTCAACCTGTGAACATAATGCAAATGCTTATAACAGATTGTCTGGCATGCGGGGTATGTGCTTAAGACAATCCCTGAGTCACCGCAAGCTGAGAAGAAAGACTTCTCCCTGAAATAAAGCAAACATCTTCCCCCGCCAGTCCTCCACAGAATATGAGTTTCCAAAATTTAGCAGAGCAAATGTAGACTTTTGTTACCTTTCTGATATAAGCAATGAATACTGCAGCTTCTTTGCTAAAGTTAGATAAGTAGGTATGGTGAAACGTTGACACTGTATCCAAAGTCTAAATATGGGCCCTATATTAAGGGCCTCTACTCATGTAGTACCATCTCATTGTGAAAGTAAAACCATTATTAAAGTGTAAAGTGACTGAGAGGGATTATTTTTCTCCTGTTAATGATTACAGTGTCAACACTCAAATTCCTTAGTCGGTCACATTTCTATCTCACCACTGACACCTACACTTTCGGTTTTCCCATATATGCACGCTGCCAGTAGATGAGTTTCGCTTTAACCTTGAACTACCCGGGAATCTTTCCCACTGCGCTTCCTCTATTTTCTCTCTCAGTACAAACAATCCCTCCCGATGAAGCAGCGCACAGAGTGGTGACCCACAAACGCTCTCCTGGGATGTCAAACATGGTCGCCCGCTGATGATTCAAACTGGTTGACACTGGGAGTATTTAGAGGGATGAGCCTATTGCCTGCATGTGCAACCCATTATTTTCTCTAAGTGTCATCTACCGGTGCTGCCTCCTCCTGTTTCACATCTTACAGCTGTCTTTGAAACACAAGCCTTTCAGGGGAAACAGCCTGTTTTGTTCAGTTTTAATGTGACATTTTTATGAGTCTGCAATTCTCAGGGGAGAAGCAGCCTCAGCTCAGTGTATTGTTCCAAAAAGTTTCTAATAGAGGTGGGTTTTCACGTAGCAGAAGAGGACTAAAGACTCACTCTGTCTCTTTCTCTCTATATAACCCATAAACTCTCCACCTTTTCTCTCCATATCACTTTCCTCTATGACCATCTCTGCTGGGTCTAATTTCCTTCTATTTCCCTCCAAACTGTCTCACTGTGGTGTGTGTGTTACAAATCACATACCACACACTCGCTGCTCCGCTGGGGCTCTGCCTCAATCTGACACTAGTCGCCATCTGTAAATGGTTTCAAGTCAACCCAACGGTTTAAATCAAGAACATGAAAAACTGCAGTTCTCTCAAAGAAATCTTTTAATTGATTTATTTGATGACAATCTACAAAACCTCAGACATGAAAAGCAGCAAATATCTTTGTCAGTACAAGGACAGCTAATTAAGCAGATAATGGGTTTCATCAGTAATACTTTCTTCTTCCAGCTGGGCATTTTCTTTTTTTCTCTCTCTTTTTTTTAACATAAGCCAGGACTGAATGAGTGTGACTATTGTCTCTTTGGAAGCAGCTCAGTTATCAGTTTGCACTTGCATGATCTATTTTAATGAGATATCGCTGCACATTTATTATAATACTTAATGCTGCAATCTGCTTGTGAGCTAGCCCAGTCTGGCAAATACATATGCAGCTGCACTGTAAACAAACACATATGCCGTCATGCACTGTGTACACAGCCACACGCGAATAACTATCGCTCATCACGGGCTGTTTCCATGGTTTCCCTCTTTAAAATAAAAATGAATCCCGTGATCCTGTGTTGACGCCTGAGACAGAGTTTATTTGCTTCTTTCCATGGATGCCCTTATTTTTGTTTAACAGTTAAAGATACAAAGAGGACATGTACAACTGAAATGACTGATCAAACTGGGTGCCACATGTTCCTCACCATAAATGTGAAACATTTAACCTTCACCAATATTCTCCCGAAACATTCACAGCTAGCAGCTGGCAGTGGCCAGTGAATACGAGGAACCCTGTGGTCATCAGAAGTTTTTTTTCATTTTACACTAAATAATTGTCAACAAAATGCACTGAGAGTCCCTATCTACAGAAACCAGAGACTAGGCTATCACTTTTTCTTCTAAGGACGTTACTATTGCAGAGGGCTTTTACCCCCACAATATTATTTAATTACTTAGTAGCAAAAGCCAGTAATTACCACTGTGTTACTTCTTATCATTAGTTTTCCGTTACACTGAAAACATATTTCAGTCCCCTTCCCGTTGCAAGCAGTCTGTAAATTCATCTGAAGCATATAGCGTACTCATTTTCTTGTTGCCCCAATCACATCCCATGATAATTAAAAGGAGGAAAATGAATTCGCTACAGCTCATTGTTTTGATCTGTATTAATCAACGAGTAAACTCTCTAAATAAATTATGCTTTCTGAGTTTCCTGGCAAGCATTTCCTCTGGCGCCCTGCTGTACACATTTGTCAACTGAGCCAAACATGTTCAGAGACCAAAGTCACTTTTCTGAAAGCAAGCGGACTGAAAAAAAAAGGCCAATGGCAAACGGTCGTACTTAATCAACTGTCCTCCCAGAAAAATTGGCATTATGTCATAATGTTTAGTAGTCATTATGACACAAAATATCCTAAGTAGCATTTATCCAAAGAAGAATTATAAAAGAGACATGATGAAAACAGCTGAACCTCCAGCAGCAAACAAGGTTAACTTTCAGTTGAGTCACTTCTTTAAGTTCAGTATCCCGTTATCTTCAAAACAACCATCTAGGAAACAACATAATGGATTGTTCAGGTTGCCAGACATGTTTGTATGTGTCATCCAGGACACTGACGTCTAGAAATTTAGGGATTTTAGCTACCACTTAATTCCAGTGCTTTATCAAAACATTTTCCTGCCTTAAGGAGGTTGAAACTGCAAAAACAGCTTCATGACTTTCTTTTCTGAGAATAAATACTGCATATAATCAGGTAGTTTTATTACTGGTAATAGGTAATTTTTTTTTTTACTGAATTTCCTGGAGGAACCCACCCGAAGGATTAATAAAGTTTTATCTAATCTAATCTAGGTGAAAATCTGATGCCAGAACTTCACCTGCTTTTTTTGGATGAATCTATTAATACAAATACTCTAAAATATATTTTAAAAAGTCCTGCTCTGCATGTCTAAAATACTTTCTATGACCCACAGCTGGATTTATATCGTCTAAAATTACTCACATGGCCAGTCAAATACATTATTTATGGGTTACGTAACTTCCTGTAATATGTCTCTGCATTGGCAGGACTTTAATTGTGATTTATTCAGCACCTGTCCTTCGTTCAGTTCATGACAGCTTTGCTTAAAAAGGTGTCTGCAGGTAAAAGTGACTCATAAATGAATAAATTCAAATAATTTCAAGACTTTTTTTAATCAATAGTCGTCTGGATATAACAGAGCTTTTCTGCTCTGATACATGTCTCAGTCTATAATAAATTTAATTGTCATATGCATCTCAAAATGCGTGGGTTCAGTCTCCAGTTATAAATCTGTTTTTAACACTGGCATAAAACCTTCTTCTTTTTTCCCCTTTAAATGAAATGGTGCTAAGCTTTGTGTGAAAGTGTGGGCTGTATGTTTGCATGCCTGGGATTCTGCTTCAGGTAACATGACTAAGAATATCCTCTAGTGGTGAAAAGAGGTTGTGTAAGGACGGTGGATGCTCAGAGTCAGTGTGGTGTGCTCAGCATCCACTTGTACATACAGTAAAGTGGCCGCAGGCTCTGAAGGAACATCCCTGAGGTTAGACATCCATTATCATGATGATTATAAAAGAGACACACAATAGGGCTTCTAGTTTTTTATAAATCTCTCACAAGTCTGAAAGAAACACTTGAGAAGCAACCCATATGAATCTGAAATATAGCTGCAGACAGCGATGAAAAGCTGCTGTATTTAATCATTAGTGATTATTAAACGCTGGCTCTTTCTCCCATAGTGTGTGTTTTGGTCCTGCCTCTCTCTGCTGCTCTGTTGCCTTCACCCCCAACCATTCACACGGATGCCTGCCCCTCCCTGAGCTCGGCTCTGCTGAAGGTTTCTTCTTGTTAAAAGGATGTTTTTTAGATCTCACTGTCTCCAGCTGCTTGCACATAGGGTGTCTTGTGATTGTTGGGCTTTCTTTCTAACATTGTAGAGTCTTTATCTTATGATACAAAGCACCTTGAGGCTACTGTTATTGCGAACTGGCACAACACAAATAAAATTGAATGAACTGAATCAGGTGGTCGAGCACTTCAGAAGGGCAACATTAGTTTAGCAATTCTGAACATGTTTCTTTTTTTAAACTCTCAGCTTCCAATACTGATAGAAAAAGCATGCTTCTTCTTATTGAAACACCCACACCCCCCACACCCCCTAGAATGATTGATGCAATTTTGTGCAAACAACCTTAGAAAAGAATTCTTACACAAAGTCTAATGGAAACAAGCAGTTGCTGAGATATGTCTTCATACCTTCAAATTCACTTTGTTGTGTTTGTTTAAATCCTAAGGAAGGACAATAAAGGTGCTATAATGCTTTCTTTCTTATCTTCTTTAACATTGAATGCACTAGACTGCACATTTAGAAAGAAAAGGAGGTGTTCCACAGCATTTCATTTTACATTTGTTGCCAGGAGGGTCTATTCCTTTTTTTTTTTTATTGCACTTCCAACCCTGTTAGTGAGGTTTTGTTCTCACTGGATAGTCTACATTTATGCAACCCCTGAAACAACTACAATGCATGAGGCTAAGTGTTATAGAATTAAAGATTTGTTTTTAATAGTCCATGATTGGAATATTTTACTTTCATGAGGGCAGAACATCTGCTGCTGCTCAAGAGCCCAGAGGTTATCATTGCTGCCCGGGTCTAAAATCTTTTATCCTGTGGTTCCACAGACTGAAGAGGCAGAAGAGGAAGGAAATAGTACAAGAAAGAGTAAGAAAAGTGTGCTCATGTGTGCCAATCTGATAATATAACATTACAACAGAGAAAATAATTACAACTCACAACAGTAAACGTTGACTTACAAATCATCTCAGCAGAAAAAGGTATGAACAGTCTAACAATATAATATATATTAAATATTAAAATAACTGCCATATTTTGTGACACAGTTTTCACTTTGTGTCTGAAATAAAGTGGTGTTTTAAAGGCCAGACTGTGTTCTACTACCTCACCGAATCCACGCAGAGATCATCTTCCCCATTTTTTCGAGTAACCAGATTGACCAATAGGGGGAGCAATAACACTTGTTTACTTACAAACTACTTTAGAACTAATGTATTTTATTCAATAATAATTTTGTGGTGCTTGGGGCCCCACAGTGGTGTGTGTGTTACCTGAGTCTCCAGATTTTTTGAGCAAACAAACACCAAATTGCCTAAAACTAAACTTATAAACATTCAAAACAGGCCAGTGGATGCAAAAATAGGACTCTGACTCAGCTCTATCAGGAGGTGAGAAGAGTTTATTACAGTTTTGCAGTTCAATGCTAATGAAGCTGATGTTGACTGGAGATTGTGGCTGGCAGTGGCAGGCAGGCTGAAGTTGGCTGAGAGTGGGGCTGATTGAGTGGTGCAGAGTTGGACGGGAGAGTATAGAAACACGGTCCAGGAACACAACACAAAGGAGAACTAGATAACGACACAGGTCTACAAAACTCATCAAAGACAAGAGAAGAGTTGGCCATGACACAACAGAGTGATGAGGAGCAGATGAGAAGACAGGGTGCATGTGCCTCAGAGCTTGATTGGTGGATGGGCATCAGGTGTGCAGGTTGATTGCACATCAGTAGATGATTAGAGCGCCAATGCCATACACACAAAAACAACAGAGAAAACAGGGACCAGAAAAATACACAGGAAGGGGAAAGACATACAAGAAATAGAGGGATTAATGGAGAGATAAAGCAGTGACCGTGACATTCTGAGAAGTACAGTTACACTATTTTGCAAATTTTATGTTACTTTGGTTCAGGTTCTTTTTAAAGAAAAGAGGTTTCAGGCCATAAAGACACTTTGTACTTTGCAGTCTGCACTCCTGCAAACCCCTGGGAAATGGGACAGGAGGACACAGAGGAAATTTATAGCCAGCACTCAAAGGGTGGAGGTTTCATTGCAATATCACTGATGAAAGGTTTGATGATCCTCTTTGGGAGGTTTTGCTTTTACTGGGGGAGTTCATCATGCAGGAGTGGTACCTTTATTTCCCTTTGGAATGCCACTTGTGGAGTTCTAGAGTTCATCAAAAGGGAGGAGATAATTTACAGGTGTCATTAGTCCGGCTGGGCAGAAGAAAAGTGCATCAAACAATAAATGAATAGTTTTAAATCTGAAAGGATGAAGAGTAATGTTGCATTTCAGAGTGGAGGAAGAAGTTGGATGGAAAGAATAGAGGCTTGATACTCATATTGAACTGACTCCGGTCTGGCTGCGCTGTCAGGATTTAACCTTTAAGCCTAAAAACACTTAACTACTGTAACAGTTTAGAGTTTTTGCTGGGAGAGCTGTAGAAAGCACTTCTCATACTAACATAACTGTGATTAACTCGGTGATAAAGAAGCCAAACATCACAAAAATTATAATGGAAACATTTCTAGTAGACTTTATCAACTCGATTCTGTTGTCTGTTCTCATTCTTGTCATTTTTTTTCTTGTTTTTTCTTCATGCTCTGTGTATACATTACTAAAAACAGAAAACCTTTTGCTTTGAATTCTCATTCCCATGTGCCAAAAGTATCTTCCTGTTTCAATGAACAGAGGCTATGAATTGCTTTTTAAACTGTTAAATTTCAGGTCTGTTGAACAAGCAAATCATACATGATGCTATAAAAAGATGTCTGAAGCACAGCCAGTATAATGGAGAACAAAGGTATATGTGATCTTCTCCGTGTGCAGAGTGTGATCAAATTGCTGCGCCATTTCCACACAGACTCATAGACCGGGGCCTCAAGGTTGCAATTCCAATATGAAATCAACTCGCTACACCCGCTAGCTGTGATAGACAGCAGCCATCTGTAAACACAATCCCCGAGCAGATCTGTGGGTGTGCCAGTCTAGGCCACAGGGGTCAGGTCTGGGTAAATTCAATGACAAGAAGACAACTATCCATTAGGACTCCTCCACCTTCTCCATCAAAAAGCAATACTTTCTCACAAGATGAGAACATAAGAGGCGCCATAATTGAAGCCTCGGGCTGCAGTCCCCTCTGCCACCAGATAAACTGCACATAATGTATGACTGTGTCTCAGTAAACCACCCGATCATATACGCACTGTTGTTTTTCACTCTATTCATTTGAAGTAAATACTTTAGCAATGTTAACTACGTAAAGCACTTGCTTTAGTTTGTACTGCAAACATGACCGGGATGCTGGGCAAAATGCTTTGTTCTTTTATCATGTTAATTATTGATGTTTTTTATTATTAATTTTAATCTTTTTGTTTCTTTTTATAAAATCCTATTCATATTACTGTACATTTTATCCTCTGTTTTGCAAAAATAGTCTATATTTTCTGAAGCTGTCTTCTACCTGCAAATTAGAGGTGAGACAACATATAAATAGCTTTGATTGTGTGGCTCATTGTCCATCAAGATGGTGAAAAACTTGATTTTGGAAGAAAGAAAGAATTGTAAGATAAAGAGTTTTTAGAACATGAGGCTTTTGCAGTAAATGGCCTGTATTTGTATAGCGCTTTATTAGTCCAAGGACCCCAAAGCGCTTTACACATTGTGAGATTATTCTGTTATCATATGTTATCTTATATCTGTAGTTAAAGTAGTTGAATTATGTTAACTGCTGTAGGTCATATAATTTCCTTTAGTTTAGATGGTGTGCTGTGTATGTAGTTCTCATTATACTTTTGGGTTAAAAGAACATATTCATTTTGTAGTTCATTAGATAAAGTGTGCATCACTCTGTATCCTTGATCTGCTGTGAATGTCTCACACTGTGTTCTTGACATGTTTTACTGCTGAATCATGAAAAGAAAGGTTGTATGCAGGAGACTCTGCGTCTAGGACAGGGGAGACAGACCACATTCCATACCCCCACCTTTACAGAGAGCAGAAAGACAGGGAGCCGAGGTCATAACTTAGGCGCCGTAACAGAGAAAGAATGTGAATGTTTAGGCTTTTACGACTAGATGGGGGCCACTAGAGGCTATAAGAAGCTGAGTAACCCGTCACCATTTGGAGACATGCTGTGACCCTCTGCAAGCATCTCTCCCGTCCGGACGTTCTTATGCTCTTAAGTGTTGAATTGTATGGAAATAAATGATTGTTGATTGAGCATTTATACACTGAGTATTGTCCTTCCTTCAGCCCAAAGATTAAAAGAATTGGGAGATTTTAACAACATCCAGTCATCCACCCATTCACACACACATTCACACACCGGTGCTGGCAAGCTACATTGTAGCCACAGCCACCCTGGGGCACACTGACAGAGGCGAGGCTGCCGGACACTGGCAGCCTCTGACCACCACCAGTAGGCAACAGGTGAAGTGTCTTGCCCAAGGACACAACGATCAAGACTGTCCGAGCCAGGGCTCGAACCGGCAACCTTCCGATTACAAGACGAACTCCCAACTCTTGAGCCACGATCACCCCATTTATTGGTAATGACTGTGCAGGACAATAGGCAAGGCAAATGACACAGCAAATAGTCTGAGGAAGCCTCAAACTGAGTATCAAACTGAGACTCAAACCCAGGGCATGCAATATGGACTGTAGCCTTCAGCACATGGGCCACTGCCTCAACCAGGCGACCTCTGTGACTTGCATGTTTTTATTTCGTATTGTGGTTTAACTTTTTATGTCTTAAAGGTTTTGAATGGCTTCGTTTTTATTTGTTTTGAACGTCTTATTTTGTTGTGCAAACTCCTAACTGTTTTTTGTTTTATGAATTCTGCCGAGATTATTTTTCCCTAGCCCAAGACTGGCTAATTGACATAATTGAGTCACCTGACAGATGGCCACAAGGGCTAAGCCGCAGCTGGAGATAGGTTGCACATCCCTATGACTAATTTGCTGTTTCTCCTTTAGTGTAACATCTAGTGGCAGGTGGCAGGAGACAAGTAGCAGCTGTACATGACCAGGTCCTGCAAAACGTAGCTGCCACTGATTAATCATTACTTATTTTACACACAAATAGTGATCAGTAATGTGCAGGGCATCAAATCTCATTTTGACTTTTTCATCCTAGATGCCACCTAGAATTGCATCCTAATCAGGAAATGTTCCCTGATCTAAAGTTTATTCTAAATCCAGTAGGAACAAAAGTAATAGCTGTGATATGTCTGCCTAAGATGGACAGAGAGACATAATATGCATGCATCAGGTGAAAGAAAAACTGCAAAACTGTCCCTTATGAGCTGTATAAACTGGTAAAAAATAGGCCTTTTACCAGTAGGTAAAATAGGATCAGTGAAGTTGAGTTACATAGACCAACATGAATCTGTTCAATTTCTAATTCAATTAAAAAAAGGAAACATTAATAATGAGCAGAAACCTGTAATTGTTCAATACAATCACGGTTTTCCCACCCATATATATGTTCTAATTATGTTTTACTGTTTTAAAATTAATTTGGTCAAGTTGCACTTTTGTACTTTAATATGCTCTGACAGGGGAGGTATGTATTACTTGGAATAGCGTGTCCACAAACCCAATTACACTGACTGAGAGAGAAAAACACTATATATCCCATAAACAGATAATAAATGCACGCCCATCATTAGCTAAAATTACATTAATACTGCATATAAACCACTGGTAGGAATTGTTTTGAACGGAACCGAGAGTCTGTGTGTTGTTTCCAGACGGTCGAAGGAAGCTTCGTCCGACCTTGTTTTGCATTCGTGTGGGAAGCAGCAAGAATCGTGTTATCTGTTAACCTTGTTAACTTGATTGTTGCACCATTGTAAGGTTTTGAAGAGTCACGCTTTACAAATAACAGGATACAACTGTTAGCTTCAACGAGAAATAGTAAAAGCCTCTCCAAAAATGCAGTTATGAGGCTAATGGGACTGAAAGCCCCGCTAACGTTAGTCTAGCTGCTTTTATCTCTGCTTTGTTATAATGTCAGCAGCGCTTTTAATGCCCCTGCAATGCAGCCGCCATGGTAAACTTATTTACAAAGTGTTTACGCAGACACAAGGACACAGATACCTCTCAAATGTCTGCCCATCTGCTGAGCACATCAGGAAGTTTATTATAGAAAACACGGAGATAACAGGAGAGCAGAGCCTGACTCCTGAGATCAGGCTGAGGTTATTCACCCCCCGATGCAGATTCTGGCGAGAGAGACCGGAGTTATGGCCCTTTGATGACCCCTACTGGGCTATATACTGGCCAGGGGGACAGGCACTGTCGAGGTAAGATGACAACCATGGCTAACCGGTCACTTTATTAGGTACACGTCTTAAACTGCTCGTTAACACAGATATCTAATAATGCATTCACATGGCTGCAACTCAGAGCATTTAGGCATGTAGACGTGGTCAAGACGACCTGCTGAAGTTCAAACCAAGCTTCATGGGCCTTCCGCATACCTCTACAGTTGTTACCTGACATGTTTTATATCTATATGTTTTCCTCTACGTTGGTGTCAGCTTTAACCTTACAGTTTCTGTGCCATCGCCAGCACAGAAACACCATCCTACCATAACTGCCATCCATTCCTAAGGCAGGTTCTCTCTGATTGTGATCTGTATTAGTGTTAGTGTGTACCAGTCTACCTTCAACGCCCAACCCTTCACACCATGGCGTTAAATACTTGCAATTTTCTAATAACGAGTGTACCAACTCTATTATAACCATACATTGAAATTCATGTTAAAAAGAAACTTTATTAAAAATTTTATTTCTAACAGAACAGAATAAACTTTCTGGCATATGCAGAAGAGCATTGCTGAACACTCAGCGGCAGAAGACCACACCAGGTGGCACTCCTGTCAGTTGAGTATTATGTATGTACACTGCAACACAGCATAGATCTTCACCCAAAAATACACTTCAGAATGCTTTTAAGACATCAGGGTTCCGCTCCGTCATGCATTAACAAGAATATGACATGCATCAGTTACAGTAAATGGTCAATTTAAAAAGATAAAAACAGACAAAGAAGTTCCTCTTTCTATCACATTCTTCCATACATGGCAATTTGTTTCACCCTCCAGATGGTCCTTGACGGTTTGCAACCTTCTCGACTCTTCTTCTGTCACCTGTTACTAGGCAAACTCAAATGCAGTTAGAAGCAAAATGAATTCCAGGCCTTTGGCCTGGCCTTTCTTTAAAAGCATTTATGTTTGTAAGCGTGTAGGCTTGTTAACCTTCTGTTGCTCCAAGTCACTTACACCATGGATCGTCAGGACATCGCGCCAAACGAAACTTAAGACCTTTAAATAGACTGAGCATCAACTCTTTCATGAGCACAACCTGCAATGTGTGTATAAAATGATTATAGCCGCACCTTTAATATAAGTTTTAATCTAATGCCAGTAGCTCTTAATGAACGTTTTAATGCAATGATAATGATGAAAGCTATGTGTAGCAGTAAAATATTTTCTTTATTCCCACACACGTCATGTGTTTGCAGCTGACAAATCTACAGCAACTTTATGATACTGTCATCACAATATAGACTACAAAGAAGGTACACCTAATAAAGCGCTAGCTAGTGTAGTTTTTGATGTCCAGCAATTTCTGATAACAAATCGTTTGTTTTTCTTTAATGACTTCCTATTAAAGGTATATCTTAGATAATCCTGAGGTGTGCCGGAATCAGACAGTCCTGGATCTGGGGAGCGGCTGTGGAGCCTCTGCCATTGCTGCAACACTGCGTGGTGCTGCTCACGTAGTAGCTAATGACGTTGACACTGGTACGCATTTGTGTGTATTTATTTATGTGTTCACATAATCTGTTATTGTTGCTGAATGTTTCTGAACTGTTAAATAAAAAAGCAGGAATTATGAGAAAGTAGGTTTGTTGTTAAAATGGTTCACATGTGTATTTTTTACGCTTTGCAAGGACATACACTTTATCCCTCTGTTAAGAGATGTACTCTAAAACACTTCTTCAGTAGAGAATCAGAGAAGAGAAACACGCAGAATTTCTTGCTAGCAAGGGCAGCCTCCAGAACTGAGACTCGCACTGAGAAACTGCCCCGTTCTTTATTTATACTTCAGTGGGTGCTTGTGTGTGTGTGTGTGTGTGTGTGTGTGTGTGTGTGTGTGTGTGTGTGTGTGTGTGTGTGTGTGTGTGTGACCCCATAAACGACTTCCCTAAACCTGCTGGACTTCCAGTCCAGCAGTTCATCTAAACAAAAAGCACTTAGACTAGAACAGATATAGCTACGTTAATCCTACCGTAAAACAATAAGACACGGTACGACCTCTCCCATGCTCCTAGGATGTGGGGGTGAACGCCAGAACACCCTGGAATGTTACAGACCTCCTAGGATGAGACATTCTTTCAATATGCCACCAACTATATACTTCTAAACACAAATGATTACATGCAGTATTCTACCATATGCAAACTTATATCATTAAAAGACTATACTGACTACTAAGTACAATTTTCCATTGACACCCTCTAGACATCCACATGTATGACCAATTTCAAAAGTCATTCTGACTCTAGATTATTTTAAATTATGATTTATGTCCAGTTTTGCATTTTTGCTGTAGCTTTTTGCATTATCTGAAAGAAATTAATACTTTTTCCTGTGTGTTGTCTAGAATTATTGGTGGTGATACATTTGCACTACTACTGGCATTTAAAGTAAAAAAAAAAAAAAGGCTAATAGATGATGCCAAAAAGGAGGATAACATTAACAAAATAGTTATTTTTAAATACTATTGAAGCTGTTATAGTATTTTACCATATCTTGCAGTAGAAGCCTTAAATCTACTGGTTTGTGTTACAGTTGCAGCTGTTGCGACCCAAATGAACTGTGAGCTGAACGGGCTGGAACCACCTGTTTGTCTGACGACAAACATGATTGGTTCAGAACCCGACGCCTTCAGCCTGATCCTCTTAGGTGACATGTTCTACGATGAGGCCCTCGCCACTCACCTTCACAGCTGGTTGGACAGCTGTGTCAGAGTCCATGGCACTAAAGTACTTATCGGAGATCCCGGCAGAGCCCAATTTGAGAGTCACAGCATCCGACAGCTGTTGCATCAGCTTGCCCAGTTTGAGCTGCCTGAGTCTGTTAGAGAGGAGAACTATGGTCTAACTTTCAGCACTGTTTGGTGCTACCGTCCTGAACTGTAACAAATAAATCGTAGCATCTGTGATGTATTAATCTCTGCCTAATTATTGTATCAAAAATACTCCCCTGAATTGAAATGTGAAGATGTTTTGTGACTTCTACGCAGTTACTGTTTACTCTGGGTCATGAAAAGTCTTCATTGAAAAGAAGAAACAGAAGTGGAAGGGAATACAAGCTTAAAGTTATTCATAATTTTAGTGTATTGTTAACTTGATCACAATTTTTAAATGCATGTAAGTTACACACTGCATATTAGTGCTATTCACAAACATTTGCAGAGAACTCTCATGAATATATTGGTAAATCAACAAGAAACACTGAGAAATATGATTCTTGAAATATTTGACCTGTATAAAGTATTATGGCCATCACACTATCTTTTTCAACTGTTTAATAACTCATGTCTTAAATGTATTTCACATCGTTCACTTTTGAGTCACAAAATTTAGAAACATTCTGGGCCATTCATACAACCTGGAAAGTTTGGCTTAAAATTATTGACCAATTTAAACACTGGGTGGTGAACAGAAGATGGCAAAAGACAAAAAACAAAAACAAAGGGAAAAAAACAAAAACTTGGTACCAAACTCTTGAACCTTAATGTCACAGAGTACATAGTGTGCATTATTATTACTATTATTATGTAGGCATTAGTAAATACTAACTTAATAAAGATGTGCCACGCTTAATTTCATAAGAAGCATGAAGATACAGTGATCTTTATCCAGAAGTGGGAATTATGTTTGTGGCTAAACCCTTATCCACAAAAACATCAAAAATCTTAGCGTGTGAGGCTGTGCCAGTAAAGGGTCGTAGATTTGACATCTCTGAATGAAATTCAAAATGTTTTTTATAACTATGGTTAATGTATAGTTTGACTTCTAAGGTACACACAACACAACAAGACATAGAAGAGGGGATAGTTTACTACACATCATAAAAACAAAAACATTCATCTCCAATCTTTCAACTGTATCTTTCTGTTCTGACTTTAGAGTCTTTGTTTGTTCATTGAGCCGCACTTTGAGAATCACACCGTTGTGGTAGTGTGGGAGAAAAGGGTAAGGTGTGTGTTGGGTCTGTCTAGCACAGGCCCACCGCTGGAACGAGACAATTTAACTACACAGCAAAAGCATTGAACACCAAGTAGGCAAAGTTCTTTATGTTACTCATGCATGAGGGAGAGAACCACGACAAGCGCCGTTCCTTCGCTTGACCACAGTCGCTCTCGTCCGCTCCCCCGTAACACTGCTCTTTTATGGAGGTTACATGAATATACATGGGTTCATTAACATATGACGTCTACATACACACAAAGAGTACCTTGCCTGTGCGTTGTGTAAGTGTGTGTGTGTGTGTGTGGGGCCAGAGTGTGACCCCATGAAGGCTCCCTGAAGCTGGTGCCAGGAGTCTAGCGGTCCATCTAAACAAAAGGCTCTTACACTCACACGGATATACGTGTGTTTGCTATACCATAAATGAGCAAGAGAAGATACGACCTCTCCTAGGACGTGTGTGATCTATGCCAGAACACTCTGTAGAGGAGTGAACGCACCCCCCTCTTCATGCTACACAGAGTTGTTACAGACCTCCTAGGATGAGACATTCTTTCAATCTACAAATGATTATATATTTCTAAGCATATATGAGTAAATATTTCTAAGCATAAATGACAATGAACAATACAAATCTAACAGTGTGAGAGACTAAACCATTACACAAAAAACTTCTAAAGTCTAAAGAGTGTGTGAGGCTGTTAGCCGTGTTGTCCAGCAATAAACATATCCACAATGTGACTCTCAGAATCGCTGATTTCAATAGGTTTTACTTGGAGCAACGACTGAACCATGCGACTTATCTGCCTCCTTTATATGGGGTTGCCTCCTGAGGTACAAAATGAGTCTTTCAAATGTGTTGGAATATCCCACTGCATGTATAGGCACTCTGGACACCGCATGGTCTTATTTCTATTAGCCCTGACTCAGCTGTGGCCTGCTTTCAATTAGTTACGGGTTCACTTTCCTTACAAGTACATCACAGTTATTTGCTCCTGTGTTTAGGGGGAAAAAAGCAGCTAATAGTTTGTGGGTTTTGTGTTTGTTGTTAGTGGGTGTCTGTGGTGTTTTGTTTTGGGGTTGTTTTTTGTCAAACTAGGAGTGAACAAAAGCAGAAAAAACAGTAAAGATGCAGACTGTAAAAGTCTAGTTTATTTAGTGAATTCGTCAATTTTTTTATAGTCCACAAAGCAAAGAAGCCTACAACATAAATGGATACTACAACATAACATGGACAGTACGAAGTAAAACTCATTGTCTTAACAGTTTATATTCTTTACATTTAAGAAAAAAATGATATTGGAGTTTTTTTGGTGTTTTAAGCCTTCTGTTAAAACGTGTGTCTTCACTTCTTTCTCCCAGCAGCTTTACTGAAGTGACACTTTAACCTACAGCTGATGCTTCACATCACAATCTTTGTGATGAAAAAAAAACATGTTTTCTCGTTAAAATATGTTCATGCTGTTACTTCTCATGAAAATGGACAAAACCCCTGTTCAAGCTTCCTCTTCTTCCTTCCTCTTTATTAATTACCATAGATCATTAATAGGAACCACAAAAGATTTGTCATATTATCCCCACAAAACAACATGTTTTCATAGAAACCGTTGTGATACAGAGATTTAGTCTTGTTTCACAATGTGTCATGGTCCGGGTGTGTGCCAGTGTGTCTCCCTCCAAGTCGGCATCTTCACCCCTGGGAGGGGCCTCAGTGTTCTGCTGATTGCTCACACCTGTGGGTAATTTAGCCGGGGACTCATAAGGCCAGCGCACTCAACCTCTCGACTCGACTCTCCCTCCAGCCCAATCCCTGGAACTGCTGTTTTTTGGGTTTCTTCTTCTTCTTCTCATTTTTAGAGGGACTTTTACAAGAGGGAAGCTGGTTTTCTAATTAGCAGAAATGCTCAATAGACAGAAAAACAAGGACACAGCCCTAAAAGAAAATTACCGTGAGATGAGGAACACAGGGCACGGTGGTTAGCACTGTTGCCGCACAGCAAGAAGGTCCTGAGTTCAATTCCACCATCAGGCCGGGGTCTTTCTGTGTGGAGTCTGCATGTTCTCCCCGTGTTTGCGTGGGTTCTCTCCGGGTACTCCGGCTTCCTCCCACCATCCAAAGACATGCAACTTGTGGGGATAGGTTAATTGGATAATCCAAATTGCCACTAGGTGTGAATGTGCGAGTGAGTGTGAATGGTTGTCTGTCCCTGTGTGTTAGCCCTGCGACAGACTGGCGACCTGTCCAGGGTGTACCCCGCCTTTCGCCCTATGACAGCTGGGATAGGCTCCAGCGCCCCCCGCGACCCTGAAAAGGATAAGCGGAAGCAAATGGATGGATGGATGAGGAACACAGCCATGTTTTACACACACTGCAGTTCAAGAAGAAGTCAAGAAGGAGGAGACGACCGAACATCTGTGCAAAGAATGTTTATGTTCATCCTGAGAGGGGGGGTGGAGCTTGGAGGAGGCAACTTTAAATTGGGACCTTAAAGACTGGCGTTGCTTTGCTTGGTTCCAGATTCTAGCTAGACTGCGGTAGAATTCCAGAAAAGGGCATTTCAAAGAAATCGTTAAAGCGTAAAATTAGACATTTACACCCATGATGTAACCTTCTGACCATGCTTATTTAAACACAGTCTTGAAAAAGTGAGCAAATGTAGGTCGACTGCTCTTTGTAACTTCCAGATAATGTGTTAATGTCAGCTACTACTGCAGTCATCCTGTTGCTTCTACTCAGACTCTGTTATCTTGTAATATTGTATATACGGCAAAGGTTTAACTGACTGATGAAATACACATTGCTCCACATATTATGCATATATGCAAGAATATATATTTATCTTGTAACACTAATTAATATTAAAATCTGAAACATAATGTATTGTTTGGAGTTTAGTCTGTTACTGTTACTATTTTTACCATTTCTTCTTGGAGCAGATGTAACCCACAAAATTTCCTTAGGGGTTATTAATAAAGTATTCTGATTCTGATTGTTTCAGGATGACCTGCCATCATCCAATGACACATCTGCTTACCTGTATCTTTTTCTTGTTTCTCCTCTTCTTTTCTCTTTTTTCTAAACTGAGGACCTGAGGGCTTTGAACTTTTCTTGTCCATCTTGGTTTTAATTTTGCACTCCAGTATGAACACCATTCCCCAACCCGAGGATCACCACAACATAACCTAATAGACCTACCTATCTTAGTTCACAGATTAACTTTGCCTAGGGTTTATTTCTGAGATTTCGCACAACCCACAAAGTAAATTTCCCAGTGTTAAATCAGCAGTGTTAAAGTGTATTTACTCTAATATAGTCATTATAACAACAGCTGGAGCAAAACGCCTCCCAGTGTGGGTGATAATTCGTGGAGTTAAAAGAGCAGTCACAGTGTCAATGTTACTCTAGAAAGCTCCTCCCACCTCAGACTCCTTTTCAAACCAAGAGGATTTTTCACGATGCCATTTTCTTCACGTCAGTTACACGGCAAGTTGTTCATATTCACTTATTAAACCAACAATTTGACATTTTAAACACAAGTAGCATGTTAAAATAAGGTTACATTCCTTTTGTCCATGTTTATTATATATTTCATTTCGTACCTGAAGCAAATGTGACACTGCCTGTATGCTAACGTAGGGTTGTTAATTAGTGTTGGCGAAGACTGTAAGGCTTGTTAATTTATTTCAGTGTGTAGTGGTGATTGTGTTGTGTTCTAGCATGTTTGAAATTCCATTAAATTAAACCCTCCATGTGTTGGGAGCTACATATTAACATTAGCTAGCTAACTAGCATTTTGGCTAACCTTGGTGCACGGTCAATTCGCTTGTTATTGTTACATTTTAAATTATGTAAGGCAAGCATTAACTAATTAAAATTTTACACTGATGTTACATCTTTCACTTCTTTTTGGATACCTAGATATAGAGGTCGTTTTCAGTAAGGTTATTGTCTTATTTCAATTCCACTGTCTTCAGTGATTTTACAGTTACAGTGATTACAACCAGCAGGCAGTATAAGCTTGATAAAGTATCCAAAATATCCAGGATTCAGTTTGTAATGTTTTCTTTTTGTAGTTTGAACTTAAGATGACAGTGTTTGTATTTGTAGTGAGTTAACTTGATGTTAACTAATGATGGTATTGACACAAGTTACCTTTTTCCATTTTTGTTAGCAGACTGTGCAGTATGTTAAACTAAAGATGAACAAAATACTGACTCCCTAGTGCTAAGTTAGATCAGACAAATGGTAAAAGTACTAGTAATTATTTTAGGTCTGTATTGAGGAATATATTTCATGTAGGTGAAATACTCATTTAGTACAGGGCTTAAAAACTACAGCCAAAGGGCTGAAACACCTTGTTACACTGAAAAAAAGTAACAGTGTAAGAAATAACGCTGCAAGGCTGTTTTACTGGTATTTATGGGACTGTTTTAATTTTCACATTTTCTATTTACAGTAGTTCAAAGAAGAGCACTGACTATAAGAAATTACTGTCCACAGGAAGCATGTTGCTTAAAGCAAAACTGGGAGGTGTGCAGAAATTTGCTAGAGTATCTGAGCCAAGCCTTAAGGAATTTTGATTGCTGGTAAGAAAACAACATTGTTTAAAAAAGGTGTTCAAGGTGCTTTAAGTTCTTTTTGTTATTTAGTCTCTTCAAACTGCATTTTATGATTAATTGAAAATCATTTACGTTTTGAAATCATCTTAGCTATGAATGTATATTTAGTGGGAAAACTGTATAATGTGAGTGTGTCAAGGTTCGAGTTTTTGAGGAGGAGACAAACGACTGCATGGTCCTCAGTAGATGTCAAAATAGTGGTTTTTATTATACACATATATATGTGGGGAAGATGAGCATCATAAACCTTTCAGAGCTGATCTCCCCCGAACAACCATGTCACAAGGCTTTTATTGCAATGATGACGTCAAGTCACATGATAAGTATCAGTCAGTTCTCAGAACTCAGGAAGTTCCCTGTGATGGCCAAACCCGTGGCCACACTCTAAAGTCAGTAACTTTTGTATTTTCATTCTTCATTTTGAACATGGTAATACATTTTAGTCTCCGATAACTTTATTGATTGGTTTGGATACATTTGTTCTATTTGTAAGCGCGCACATTTAGCTTACTTATGTATTCATACTACTTAATTTCTTTGCTTTCTGACTAACTTTTGTCTTTTTATTTCTTACCTGCCATCATCCCTGGGAGTTGCTGGACAAAAGATGGTAGCCAGGGTTTGAAACCATTAAATACAAAGGAAGATAATTGGACCACACCATCACTTCCTGCTGAAGGGGGGAATGTGTGTTTTCTTTACTTTAAAAACAAAGTATTTGTATTTAATTAAATATTTGAGTTTAGGGTTTAATGGGGTTTTTGATTTTCTTCTTTAGTGTTTAGTTTATTAACAAACTAGATTGTACTGCATCGTTTGTGATTTATGATTGTGTTTTGTTTGTTACCCCTCATGTGTCACAATGGTCTGATCAGCCATTATATATACCCTTGTATGTCATTTCATGTTTAGGTCAATTATGTATGTTTGGGCAGTCATTTGGTTTGTTAAGGTTGCAGGCTTTGCCTGAGTTCAGTTTTGTTTCTTTGACCTCTTTTATGAGCTCAACATTTATTAGTCTTGTAAATATAATTTTTGGGGGTTAAATAAATGGAAACTATATTTTTCTAATAACTCCTGGGCTCCTCCTGTTTTTCAACTCGGTCCATCACATTCCCCTTATATGGCCTCCAGATGTTTCCACTCAGTCCAGCACTTAGAGAAAACCAGTGTGTGTGGTGTGTATATCTATTCGTGTCTATTGTGAGTGTGTGTGTGTCAAACAGGGAGCATGTCCTGAGACGCCCTCACAGTTCTCCATAAGTGTGTGCGTGTTCTACATGACTATGTAGGTGCGTGTAGTGTGGACTTGAATGTGTGTACTCTGTGTAAGTGTATTCAATTGTTGTCCAAAACCAAATATGGGGTTGTCTTTAGTCAGCCTCAGCTTTAACAGCATTACAGTGGAATGTGTGGGGAGTGTGTAGTGCATGTATCTGCAGACCTCTTATTATTGCTCAGTTTAACATGAATATGATTAAGCCTGGAATGCAGGATTCTTCTGTAACCATAAATGATAAACCATAAGTGATGCAAAAGCAATAATACTGAGTGTGAATAGTAACACAGAGACAGTAAAATAATATTCCACCTGATAAGTGTCACTCCTTTTAATCTACCACTTATCAAGCATGTTACTGGCGCTTAATAATTTCGTTTTTATTTATCTGAGTCACTTTTGAAAAAGTATCTTGAAATGATCTTCATTTTAGGCTACAAAACATTAGATGTCATGTAATCTCTTTGTTTACTCAAACTTGTGTGCTTGTTTCCAGCATTTGCAAAGTTTGGTGTGCCAGCCGTAACAAAAGGAGTGAAAGCTTTTGATAGTTCAGGGACTGAGTTGGATGATGATGTATTTGAGGATATAGTAACAGATTCCTCAACTGGGATACTAACCATCAAATATGAAAAAGGTTTGTTTGAGTGATGTGTGTTTCACTGGATGCCATTATTTTAGTATCATTATTACATTGTTTAGGAGGGACCATGTACACTACATCTGTACAGATGAGAAAGTCATTGTGGCACTCTGTACCATGTGTTATTATCCACTTAGCTGAAAACAAACTGGTAGACAACACAGCTCCAAGCAATTTCTGGACCTTCTTCCAGCTCTCCAAGTGTCACCATCTTTCCTGTTCCTAAAGCTAATGTTTCCAGGCTAAAGGCCTCCCAATGCTTTATTTTATTACTATTATATTTATTTGTACTTGTGGTGTACTGTGAAGGTACACTCTGTAAGGCTGCATCTTTAGCCTGAGTATGAATCTCAAAAAACACATACTCCATTGAGGAGACCAAACTATTCACAGTAGATTGGCTTAATCCAGCTGCCCTGAGCTGTGCAGCAGCTGAGGCACACATATCCAAAGTGCTCTTATTTGACCTTTTCAACTTTTCAGATGTTGTGGGTGTTTCTTCTACATTAGTTGACATCACCTCTCCTGTAGTGCTAACGTCTTTAACTGCCACATCAGGCACTAGTAGCCTGTTGGTCAAAATAGTTAAGGTGTTTGGTATTTAAATGTTTTCTAAAACCTGTGGTTTGGATGAACGTGTACATGTTGTGAAGCATAGTGTTGTAAGATGTGCCAAACACAAAATGTGCTTTAAACAGTTCATCAAAAGCACCAAGTGAAGAGGTAGACTTGCATGGTATGGCATTCTTGTCAAGAATAATGAAGAACCGGTGGATGCCATTCTTTTTCACCCCAACAGCCAGGAGGTAGGGTTGAGTGCTGGTAGTGAGGCCATTCTCCCCGCAAGCTCCTCGGAGCCGGTATCTGGTTGCGGAACATGAAGACGCTCTTATTTTTCCCTTCTTTCCACGGAGCATCGGTTGCTTCTGATCTGTTACTGTAGACGGTGACGGGGGTGTCACTAAGCACCGATGAGGACCAGTCACCGCTGCTGCCTCCCATGGGAGAGCAGATCTCTTCCCCGTCCAAGTACAGAGGAACGCAGGGCTGCAGAATGAAAGGCTCCATGTTGTCTGTGCATAGAAAAGTGCTGGCCCTCCCCGTTTTTATTCTCCTCCCTCCACAGACCCCCCTTCCTCTAAGGGAGAAAACAATTTTTTCACACAGGACGTGATTAGTCACACATATGGAATCCAATACACACTTCCAGAGTACCCTCCCCTCACTGGATGCAATTCGTCGCGCGTATGGATCATATTACACACTTCCAGAGTAGCCTACTTCCGGTAAGGTCAAAAGGTCAAGGTGGGGTGTTACTTTTTTACGGTGTCTTAAAGTCTGAAACAGCCAACAATGCTCAGTTGTTAGAAACAATGTAACAATGCAGCAAGGTTGGGTAGTCGCTTAACTAACCGTAGAAAATCTGCTTATAAAAGAAACACACACACACAATTTGCCGTTTCAGCTCGATTGTCTGATAACAAAAGTCTTTCTATAGTGTCAGTGTAAAAAGACAAAGTAATTCCTGTTTGTATAAATTCACCATGAAAAGCCAAAATGCGCACAATGGCTGATGAACCTAATTAAAACGCACCCGCTACGAGAAGACAGAGCGTGCGCAGTGGGACCGCATGGCCCGGAAGTGCCCCTTTTTCGGATGAGTGGGCGCGCGTGCGTGAGAGTGCATGAGCGCGTGCTCGTACGTGCAAAAAGTGCCAGTTTTTAAGCTCTGCAATGGGGATGTGGAAAGAACTCTTCCTGGCTGCTGACTTTCCTGAGGATGCCACTGACGTAAATGCTGACATTGGTGAGCTGTTGTTTCTTTGATTAGCACACAGAACAGTTATCCTTTTTGTCTTTTGGGTCTACTCAAACATTTTGTCAATGCAGATGCATTGAAATGTGTTTTTGTTGATGATGATGATTCAACTTTATTAAAAACAAATAATTTTTTGCAGGCTGGGACAGTGACCTCTCAGCAATTCTATTGCTATTACATCTGATTCCACCATCTGGTCAGGGTCGGAAGAGACCAGGAAATGTGTCAGCTTCTCAAGCAGAAAGGCGTCTTGTGGTCTTCAAGAAGGTTTGTGTTTCTTTTCTATTTTTATGTTATGAATTACCAATTTAAGAAACACTTGATTCTTATTGCCTGTCTGTATTTGTCTTTTCACAAATATTCAAGAGCACCTTAATGCCATCACTCCACATTTCACTACCACAGAGATTCATACTCAGGCTAAAGATGCAGCCTTACAGAGTGTACCTCCACAGTACACCACAAGTACAAATAAATATAATAGTAATAAAATAAAGCATTGGGAGGCCTTTAGCCTGGAAACATTAGCTTTAGGACCAGGAAAGATGGTGACACTTGGAGAGCTGGAAGAAGGTCCAGAAATTTCTTGGAGTTGTGTTGTCTACCAGTTTGTTTTCAGCTAAGTGGATAATAACACATGGTACAGAGTGCCACAATGACTTTATCATCTGTACAGATGTAGTGTCTGAGATTTCGTTTTTTTGTAAGATCAAAAGTATTGTTGTGAAAGATGACATTGTATTGCTCTGCGGAAAACTGATGGAAACCCTGTATTTTGATGACCATTATCATGCATTTAGGGTCAGACTGCATCCCAATATGGTGCTGAAGGTGTTGAACATCAATGAGCTGTGTTTCTTCTTCAAATGAAGTATGGCATTTCAGATTCCTCCCTGTATGTCATTCCGTATGGCGGTTTTATGCCAAACTAAATTCATTGTTTTAAAGTGTTTTATACACTACATGAGATATTTTTATATTTTGAGCCTGACATAAAAATAAAGCTGTTAAATGTATTATCTAGTTGTGGTTTTTGCTCACTTTTTTATATGTAAAAGCATTATTAAAAACCAGGTTTTCATGCTGCAAAACACAAAACTCAAAATCTTTCAACATTCCCTCCTGTTGGTAGCGAATTTAACAATATACAGCAGATACATCAATGTGTTTCAGACACAGACCCTACATTGTGAGTGCTTTCGGTCTAATCATAAAATGTGTATCATTCAAACATAATCATTCATCACATTAGTTTCATACTCATCGTCTTCTCCTTCTTCCTCGTCTGGCACAGTGACATATGCAACAAGAGATTGGGATATCATTCTTGATACCATTCCTCTTACACAGGGAATAATGCATGTAGTAAAGATACAAAACATGATAAGTATTACGCCAATAAACATCAAAACCTTAAACATCAAAACCTTAAACATCAGCATTTTCCATGAGCCGCTCATAAGCCAATCCCACCAATTACTTTGTGAATTTGCCCAATCGGTTACCTGTGCCTGTTTAATGTTTCTAAGTAATTGTAGAGCATTTGTCATATTGTCAGAATGCACATTGTCTGGAATATAAGTGCAACAAGTTGTATTAAACAAAACACAAAGTCCGCCCTTTTCTGCCAAGATCATGTCCAGGGCAACTCGGTGTTGCATAACAGTTATTCTTATGGCATCAATTTCCTGATTTTGCTCTTTGTTGATGCTGGTCGATGCATTTAAAAACAGCCCAAAACGATAGTCCAATAGTCAGGGGGTTGCTGTGGTTTAGGACAATTCCTGAATATTGACTGGCAAAGCTTACAGCGCATGTCACTTGGGTCATGTTCATAGGTCTGCCATATAATGTAGCATGCTGTGTTGTAGCAGGCATGTGTGAGCATATATAACAATTTTTGCCTTCTGTGCGATTATATATGTATCTATACCAGGCGTTGTTCATCCAGGGATGGATGTGGTCCTGTGTCACTTCAGCCAGGTGTGAGTTGTCATATGTCCATGCCCTTCTATGTAAGTTGGCTTCTTGATCCTTTAAGTGCATCAGGGTCCATGCTGTAAGCAGCAGGGCCAAGGTCGTCAGCAGAATAATCTTCATGATGACCAGACACACTGATTTGCTCTGGTGAGTAGACTACAGGCGAGAAGTAGAAGGCGGGATATACCCAATCAGCCCTCCCTTCACCTTATAGATCACCAAAGAGTCGCGGTGGTGGTATCTTTGTAGCTTCATTTAAAGGAAGAAGAGCTTGTGAATTGGACAATTGCAGGAAAAGGGAGTGAGACATTGTGTGCAGAAAAAATGTGCTGTGACAGCCAAAAAGCTACCTCCTTTTTCAACAGATAAGCTCCTGTTTCAACAGATAAGCTAACGGTTTTTCCTTTTAAGGAGTTATTATTGAATTCTATACATGCCACACCTGTAGTTGTTTGAGTATAAATAAAGAATATACTGAGAGCCCCAGCGCGATTCCCTCTGTGACGGGGCATCGTCCATGTACATGTAAAATCTCTGAGTCGGTGTTTCTTGCCTCCTAAGAGTTTTCTCCTCACAGGGTTTTTGCCGATGCCGCACCCCACCACAATGCCGCCCCGGGCAAAAGCCCGTGTCGCCGGTATCAAAAACCGCTAATGCATACTAGTCATTTAAGCGACCAATAATTTTTTGGAATTTAAAATGTGCTAACTCAATTTGCTCAACACAGCCCAGAGTAGTATTGAAAAAAATAATCTTGTTAGACACAAGAGCAACTCAAACATCTTTTTCGGGAGCCGAACAGGGCTAACACGTTTTTCCGTTAACTCCGTTCAACCTTGCACGGTGCTGGAGGCCTTTCAATAAATATAAGAAGATGGTTAAGGCGAGAGATTACTATTCTGTCTTTTACATCGGTACAAAGGGAGGACTAAAGGCCAAAAAAGAGAGACGTTTTTTAAAAAATGACACTTTAAAACAGTTCAAGTATCTCTGTGTTTACGGACAGTAATATCGAGTAAACATTTACCAGTCTGAAGGTTGGAAGTTGATCATGGAGCAGTCAAAGGAGCTTGCAAAGAAAAGTGTCTGGACTTCTTTAAGTTGCTTGAAGACGTTTCACCTCTCATCCGAGAAGCTTCTTCAGTTCTAAGGTCAAATGGTGGAGAGCACACGAAAACACCCGAAACTCTGGCAGATTGGGACCCACACCCAGTTTCACACCTTGGCTCAGGCGATTAGAGGATCATCGGGGGTCCTTTTGTCCCTCTGTGGGGGGTTACTCCCACTAGGTTATATCTGGGACTCTCCACCATTTGACCTTAGAACTGAAGAAGCTTCTCGGATGAGAGGTGAAACGTCTTCAAGCAACTTAAAGAAGTCCAGACGCTTTTCTTTGCAAGCTCCTTTGACTACGATGACCTGGATGACTGAGAACCTTCACAGACGATCATGGAGCAGTCAGAAAGCTTTCCTTTGTTAAATCAAACTGCTTTCTTATTACGACTGCTGATGATTACTTTGTATTGAATGAACTTAAAAAATTAATAATGTGTCCAATAATATGCATAATATATGGAGCAATGTGTATATTGGTTTCATCAGTCTCTGGGTGTGAGTATAAGCTTTGTGCAAACGTGAGCAGCAGGATGACTGCAGTTCCCTTATAAGTAGTAGCTGACATTAACAGGTTATCTGGAAGTTACAAAAATGACTTTTTTCAAGACCATCTTTAAATAAACAGATTTGGTCAGAAGTTTACAGATATTCATCAGTGGTGTAAATGTCTAATTATAGTCTTTTAATGATTTCTTTGAACGGCTCTTTCTCCAGGATGGGAGGATACAGCAGTCTAGTTAGAATCAGGAACAAAGCAGAGCAACACCAGTCTTGTCAGGTCCTAATTTAAAGTCGCCGCCTCCAGTTTCCAACCAGTGGCCAGCTGCCACCTAGCACTCACATAACAGAAAACATGACAAGGTCTTTGATCAGTGACCCTTGATCTGTAGTTGTTGATCAATGGTCATGAGAATTTGCATATTAATGATCAAGGAACTGATCTCACAGCCCATTGATAATTCAGTGGTGCTACTTTCAGTCATTGTGCAATATACTGTGTTATGGAAATTTTAACAATAACCTGCAACACACCCAGTGAGCTTGATTTGAAGTGGGTTTAATAAACACATTGCAATGTGGAGAGAGCATCCCAGTGAAACACCAGCACCATCTCTGAATTGTGGCCACCGTCCTTGCATCTTATATACAGAGACACAGACAAAGAACATTCCACTAACTCTCACATGTTGGCCCCTCCTCCTTCACAGAGAGAATTATGACTTTGTTTTCTGCTTGGCCGTCACCTAAGGATTTACATCCCTGATAAGCAGAAGGAGTCTCACTATCTGTATAATGTCTCCCATTACAATGGCCTCACTGTGTTAACATTCCACATGCATGTAAACTAGTGACAGGAATGCTCCTACAATAGTAAAGTGAGAAATTGATATTACTGTATCTAATGTGATATGATTAAATATGTGATTAATACATGAGAAAAGAAATCTGCCACCACAACTGTTTGTAGGGTTGGTGAAACCTGCAGTCAGCTGAGACTGAAGAAGTCACTTGGATGAGTGATGAAATGTTTCTCACACTGAAAGCGCTACGTCCAGATGAACAGAATAAACCTTTTGGGAACAGAAAACAGAAAAAATGACAGAAGGCAGACTTTCAGGCAGGCAAACTAACTACTGTAATCAATCTGTCTCTATAAAGCCATATGCGCTTAGATTGGAGATTCTGATGCATCACCGATCTCCACTGACACGTCGGAATCTGCATCCTGCAACAACCCCGCAAGTATGTCTTGCTTTGACTTTCCCATGTGATCAGTTGCTCTCTGCCCAGCCAATCAATCAATCAATCAATCAATCAATCAATCAATCAATCAATCAATCAATCAATCAATCAAGGCTTTATTTGCCACGTGCAGGTTGCCCTGCAGTGAAATGGGAACAAAAAAACTCCTCTGCACAAAAAAGCACATAAATGTCCACAACACAACATTATGGAACACATGACCAGCCACAGAGTCGGGTGGGGGGTGAGGAGTAATCCGAAGCAAACACAGCAGCCATCCTGCCCAGCGCTACCATTCCAGCACGGGCTCAGACCCGCCGTGTTCCCAGGAGGGAACAAGCATCGAAGGCGTTTGGAAAGGGAGGGGGGATGAGTGTGTGCATATTAGTGTATATGTATGTGTGTGCGTATCCATAGTTCAGCTGAGACAGCGTCCTTCGCCCTGCCAGGCTAAGTAAACAGTCTTCCAGCCAACCCAGGTGGCCTTACATGGAATGGGAAGGAACAGACTAAACACAGTCGTTATCAGGGTGTTTTGTTGGGCTCCAGCCTTGCGACCGCAGCTGGCGCCGAAAGGGTATCCGCATGAAGTGATGGTGCTTTTTACTTTAGTGCGAACAACTCATATGAATTTCAAAGCTGTTCTAACAGTCCAACACTGGTCTCTCAATCTCCCGTTGGAGAGCCATGAGCTTCGCCATGATGTTATTAAACTTGCGCTCTGCGATGTTGTCATTCTTGTGCTCAAAGAGCTGATTCTGAGAACTCACGACCACAGTGAGCCTCCCCAAGATGTCATCCAATTTGCGCTCAGAGATGCTATTCCGAGCGAGCCCCTCCAAGATGTAATCCAGTCTGCACTCAGAGGTCTTATTCTGAGTATTCACAGCAGCCGTAGCCTCTCCAAGATCTTATCCGTGCTGCACTCAATGAGCCCATTTTGAGAAACTTACGCCTCTTCCCATCGTTTCAATCCCAGCGGGCAGCCTTGTGGGGGTTTGAACAGCCGGTTCCGCTTCCTTAATTCTTCAATAAGTCAGGGCCAACCCAGCTCCGAACAGCCAGAACCCTCTTATCATGGTTCCGAATAGGTAGATATCTTCAGCACTCAAGCTCACCCAAGCCCAAACTTCTCGTTGAGAAAGGGGTGTCAATTGCATTTAGGGACCAGTTGATCAAATCCATAATTCCTCTTTTAGGTTTCAGAGAGCAGACTGTGAGAGTGTTCCAGGGAAAAGTAATACAAAAAACACGAGACTAGACAAGGACATAAGAGGCTAAGCAGGGAAGCTAAGGGAGAGGAGGAGGAGAAAAGTGCGACCGCCTTCGTCAAGAGCAGAAAAAAAAAGCCACAGCCTGTGGGCATTGTATGCAATGAGTATGTTATGATACCATTGAGATAGAGCTTTTGTGAGATGTTTGTGTGATGCTATAAAAGAGGCGCTGCCCTGCCCAGAGCGCAGAGCACTCATGACTGCAATAACCATCAGTGCTGACTGTCTGTGTATTTCTCCCACGCCTGGTAATAAAGGTACTGACTACAGTTGACTGTGTCTGCAGACTTTGTTAACAGAAATTCCATAACATCTGTTATTAACATCATCCACTGGGAGCTTCATGGCATAAGTTTCAATGCCCAAGCAGTTCCTGTATGTGTAGATGGCCCACTACTGTTGTCTGCATGCTGTACAGTAGTGAATGACAAACAGAACACTGAAGGATTTATTTTCAGTGTTTAGCAATGAGTAGCGTTGTTTCCTTGTCTGTCTCGAACACCAAGGACATACAGAGAATGAAATTTACATTAGTGCTTGTTTCATGTCGAAGAAGTGCTTTGTTGCTGTCACTTGCTAATCGTAACCCTGGATCCATTCATGTTAACCAAATAACTAAGAAGTGTATTATTTTAATGATCATTATTATTTTGAATGAGAGTGTTAAAACAAATATTGATTTTTGTTATGCAACACCATTCTTCACATTCCTCCCCGATAAACAGGCTGCCTATAATCTATTATGAAAGCTCACACAGGCCGTTGAACATTAGTAATTTTACGATCCGTCAATGAAACGAAAAACAGAAATCTCAGCTGTTTCAAATTAAATCATCTCAATTCCACTGTGACAATATAGTGGCTTTTTCTGGCACAATAACTTTGTGAGTTAAGTGTATTGACTTTTTTATGTTGGTGCTGATATTCTGGTTTTAGCTCACTGAATATATAAACATCAAAATTTGCAACTAAGAGAAAATCAATAAAAATACATTTGCCAACTGAAAATGGTGTTTAAGAACAAAGAAATGAGAAGAATGATCATATGGGTGATTCAGCATATCAGTCCAGCAGCAAGATGGCTCACGGTTCAAAACAGCCTTTCTGAGTTTACATGTTCCCTCTGTGCCTGTGTACATTGTCTAGTTTGGTATTAATTAGCATTGTCTAGTTTGGTATTAGCCCCTGTGTGTGGATGTAACTTTGAATGATTGTCTCTATGTATGAGTGTTGCAGTGGACTGGCAAACTGTGAAGGGTGTATGGTGCATAGGTGGGACAGGTGGATCAACTGATAATATATTCAAATATGTTTTTACATAAAGTAATAAACTAACCCTTGTTAAAGATAGGTTTTCAAGCTTAGACAAAATGAATGTTCATGGCTGAAACACACACATAATAAAATTTTATCTCTGGCGAATCAAAGATCTCACTAGAGGTCACCATATCATATCTAAAAAAAATAATAACCACATTTGATTCTAAGCAGTAATTTCAGTATTTTTAAAGTAACCTTATGTCCGTGCGAATGAAACATGACTGTGTTCAGTAAGCAAAAGTGCATAAGTTTGACTTTCCTCCGCTTTATAGATTTTTTAGAAAACATTTTTTTTAAATTACGTTTATATTTGATCAGGTGACTTAAAAAAGTGACATAGCTACATGGAAAGTGCCTGCAGGACTGTGTGCAACGGCTTGTTCCACACATACTGGCTGATCAGCAAGTGAGCTGAATGTAGCTGGTAGTTTGGTGAAGTATAGGGGAATTTACACTGATAGGGAGGGTTAGTTTCTCAAGTAGCAACATGTCAGCAGTATAAGGGCGATTACCTGGTGGTGTTGGAGCGATGCATCTAAAAAGGATATGAATCTCAACATGAAACTGTGCAATTGTGTTTTAGTTAAGGGAGTGAGTTCCAACAAGCCCAAATTGGATGTTGTTTGAACAGTGCCACATCTGACATCTGACAGATGCCTAGGGTCCCATATGGAAAAGATATATATAAATCTTATAAAGTTTGTATCTGTCTTGTGTGAAACTTGTATGAAAAGCATACAAGAGTGAAAACAGATATAAGATCCCTTGAAAAATTATATAAATGAAACTTGTATGTTTTGGATACTTACTAAAACAACATATGAAAGTAATGAGAAAGTGGCCACTTTCATGAGTAAATCATATAAGTTTTTACTATTTCTTTTCCATATGGGGTAATTTCCAGAAAACTGCTATAAAGTAAAAACATGCATAAACATTTTTGATTTGATATCAAACAATACAATAAGATCAACAAAGAGGATCGTTGCAAGGAGCAGAATAAAACCGTTAATGGGCATTTCACCTTCCTGTAATTTGGGTTTGTTTCAGATTATTTCCAGGAACTACGCCATTTCCCTTTAATGCTAAACAACTATTGCAGCTTATAAATCAATTATAATACCTACTATTAGTTTAGACAAAGACAAAACCACATTAAAAATGGATAATTTAATCGTAGAAACAATAATAAAAAAATTTTTAAAAAATGGTTAGAGTACA